>NC_064616.1:442868456-443173999 GCF_023898315.1 Schistocerca nitens | reverse complement strand
CACTCGATACCCGGGCTGGCCAATATGGAAAAGGCGTTGTCAAATTTAGGACTTAATCCTCAGAGTCGCAGATGAGCTTGCTGCCTCTTACAAACTGCAGAGGGAAGTCAATCTCCCCTTCCAGGTACCCGATACCAGCACTGGCCATTATGTGAGTAGAAGGTCTTGTCAAATTCAAGTTCTTAAATATTTCCAGATATTTATAATTACAGACTGTAGTTATATGTTCTTATGTTTTAGTTCCTTGATGGCATTAAGCAAGAAAACAGGCAGAGCATTGTAGTCACGTGCTACATTTTAGAATGTTTCAATTTCTTTATAAAGAAAAACATTATAACATTGTTTTACTTGTTTTACGACGATTAATGAAAGATTGTGGAATTTATTCCGTAAAATTTAAATTGAAGAAGAAGTTTGCTTCTGAAAATTTATGTTTGACAGCGTCCTATTCATTGTAGAATCGTATTGTTAACATGAAGCCACTCAAAACACCACCCAAATACGAATAAAACAGTGGTTTTCTACTGTGGGTCAAAAATGACCCATACGTACTACTAGGGGTACAGCGAAGTCCGGTACTTCTAGTGTTAAACGGAGTACTGCCACTGAATATAAGCTTTCGCATCCTTTATTTCTTGATGTTCACGGTCACTTAAATACTGCGTTACACCGCACTTCATGACTGAAAGACGCACTACAGTTATCCAAATGATATCATTTCGCATCTAAGGCTTCACCACATTGTTTAACATACAGTTTATGAGCCTGTCATGAATGGGTTTTATTGACCGAAGGTTATCTTTTACTGATCTTAATTCAGGTGGCGGTTTTATGACTAGTAAGTACGCCAAGTTCCCATAAATTTCTCTCCAAGACGCCATCATTCTTTCGCAGGAGAAGAACGTTTCGTTTTTCGGTATACCATCCAGTAGCAGCTTGGCTTCCCTAAGCTGAATATCGAGTACGGTCTTTCAGAGTTTTAAACTGAAGGAAAAGAGAAAAATTTGAATGTTACATCATGTCAACAATAAAAACGTTGTATATGGGGAGCCAGCCCTAGACCTTTGTGCTTTCCAAAGGAACCGTCCGGTTATTCGCCCTAACTGATTTCGAGAAATCTAAATTAGGTTGAAAATCCTTGTCAAAAATGAGGATTGTGGACCACTGTGTCGTTTAAGGTTTTTCTATTCGTGTATTCTAATTTGTTCACTCGACCAGTACCGTTTACGTAAGGAGGACGACGGTTCAATCCCGCGTCCGGCCATCCTGATTTAGGTTTCCCGTGATTTCCCTAAATCGCTCCCGGCAAATGCTGGGATGGTTCCTTTGAAAGGTCACAGCTGACTTCCTTTCCCATCATTCCCTAATCCGATGAGACCGATGACATCGCTGTTTGGTCTCCTCCCTCAAAACAACCCAATCCCGTTGACGTAAGGCTCACAAAGTCGTGGCGCTCGGCACGTAAGTGTGCTCCAACACCTTCTAGAGGACGCCATGTCTTCTTATGCAATGCAGACATTTCAGCTTGACAGTGCGTGTTAGGTTTCTTGTTGATATTGAGTTTTTAATTGATGGACATTAAGCTTTAATTGACTTTCAACTGTCGATACTCGATTAATATGACAAAGTTGTGTTGCATGTATCTGCTCTATTGAATGTATCGGAGGTTCTCATTTTAGTATCCTAGACTGTTGTTTTATTGTAGCTACCACTATAAGACTCTTGTAATACCTGGAATATTCGTCTTCCCACATCTCCACCCCTCCCTCCCTTCTCCACTTCTCCATCACCTCCATGTCCCTCTCAGATCCTGTGTTTGCTCATCGTCATCAGTGTGCAACGTCAGTGTTGTGTTTGGTGCTGTTCTCCTGTTCGTCCAGAGCTGTGATTTTAATTGTGTCCTGGCCTTGTACATAGTGTATCTGTCAGTGATCGTTATGTGCTACGCCGTCCATCGCTACTTTTATTCTTCAGCCATACTTCGCCTTGTGTTCTTCTAATTGTCCCAGTGTGAGGTTTTTTGTGCGCAATACTTTCTTAAGGTTCTTATCTCCATTTTACAGTCGCCCCCTTCTTGTCTGTCCTCTTCCATTATGTTCCTCCTGTTAATATTTATGTACGCCATATTTTCTCCTTTGTAATTATAAATGTCTTCTGTTGTATAATTAATGTCTTTCTGCTGAAGGGCAGCGCATATGCTGCTGCCAGCCCGCCGCACATGAGCAATTAAAGTACAATAAAGAAGAAAAGAAACCTGGAATATACCCCAGCCTGAGATACCTTGCCCTCACCCTCGACCGTCACCTCACGTGGACCCCTCCAGCAGAAAGCCCATTCACGCCTCTGCCTCCTGAAACAACTGTCTGGCCGTACCATCCTTGACACCTACTAATCCATCATCTGTCCTAACTTCTGTTATGCCAGCATTGCGTGGATCTCTGCCACCCCCCACCCCCTGCCTGTTACCGTGCCTCTTTTGCTGTATCCTTCCCTCTCTCTACTTTCACACCCACCATCTCCTTCGTCAGGGCAATTTCCAGCACCTCCCCCTCCCAGATGTTGAACTTTGCTGTGGCATCTACCCTTCCTTCCAACTGTAACCTGGCCTTGTTCCCCCCCCCCTCCCCTAGGGCATCCTTTTTCCTCTCCCCTCCTTCTCCCAGAGCGGATTTTCCTCCTTCCCTCTCTGAGTCCCTGCACCCTCTCCCCAACTGCTTCCCTCCCACGTCCTTCCCTCCCCAGCCCTATTCGGCGCGCCCCCTGCCCATCTCCCCCTCTCCTCCCCTCCCTCCCTTCTTCCCTTCTCCCACACTCTCACCCTCCCTCCCTTATTCCCTCCTCCCTTGTCTCTATGCCTCTGGCAGGTCCTCTCAGTGTGCTCATTGTAACCAGTGTGTTGTGTTTGGTGCTGTTCTCCTGTGCATCAAGAGCTGTGAATCTAATTGTGTGCTGGTCTTGCACAAAGTGTTACTATCGGTGATTGTTATGTGCTACCCCATCTGTTGATACTCTTATACGCCGTTCAACTTCGCTTTGTGTTCTTTAATTGTCCTGGTGTGTGGATTTTTGTGTGCACTATATTTTTACTGTTTTTATCTCCATTTTACAGTCGCCTCCCTTTTTGTCTGTTCTCTTCCGTACAGTTACCCTTTTTTTATATCTATGTACGCCATATTTTCTCCATTCTGTTATTCTAAATGTCTTCTTTGTATCATTACTGTCCTTCGGCTGAAGAGCAACGCATATGCTGCTGTCAGCCCGCCCCAGATGGGGAACTGAAACGCAAGAAAGGGGAAAAAAACTGGAATATACGCCAACCCAAACCTGCTCACAAGGGTCAGGGACATGAAATAACAAGAAAGGAAGAAATCTGCCATATGTAAAAAAGAAATATAAAATGTGTTTATCTGTCAGGTCAACAGATGGTGGGATAGAAAACAATAAAGAAATTCATAGTAAAAAGTGAATATTTGTAGTAGCCTTACAGCATTTTTAGTCTATTTCATAATTACTATTAGTGAGAAACCACTGAAAACCTTACCCTAGATGGCCGGACTGAGACTGACTACACTCTCCTGTAATGCTGTCCAGTTCACTCACCAATGCACCATGTTACCTGATCATTGGCTTCGAGGATTGTCCAATTGTTAGACCATTTTCGCCAAACCAGTGACCACTTTTCTGGGTATGTAAAATTTTGTGGTATTTTTCCAGACTCTGCAGAATTGTGACGTCAGGCATATTTTGGTATCCTCCGGTATTCAGAGGAAAGATGAGAACAGTAGTTGAAAGAATTACGTTTCAATCAAATGTTGAGCGATATCGTCGAGTTCCAGGTACGTTTAATTCCACAGACGGCTGCAATTTAAGTGAAATCTGGAGAGGATCGTCTATGTATTGACCTAGGAGGGTCTTTTGAGGGTTCCGTATCTTAGTCGGTATAAACGGAGCCCATATAAGTTTACTTTGTTGTCCGTCTGTCTTTCTGGCTGTCTGCTTCCCTGACTTTTAAGACTCCTTTTTCTCAGGAACGGGCAGAAGCACCAGGTTGATGTTTACATCAAGTATCACGTTGATATTTATGTCACGTATTAAGGCGTACGTTCCCTTGGTGATGTGAAACTTTTAAGGTTCTAAGTCAATGCACTCAAAAGATACGACCATTTATGTCACATATTCTGATAATCGCATACCGACTCATCAAAACCTATAGGATACTTGCCGTTGACCTACAATCATAAAATTTGGCAATAAGCAAGGTTTCACAGTACAAGTAACGGAAAAATTCAGAAGTTGTTAATTTGTAAGTATATAACATAATTTTGTTGTCATTTTTTGTTCGTCTGTCTGTCAGTCTGCCTGTTAAGAGCTCTTTTCCTCAGGAATGGGTGGAGGTATCAAGTTGAAATCCATGTCAACACTAAGGTCTCTTCGTGGTTTAATTAATTTGAACTTCCAAGTCAGTGCAATCAAAAGATGCGGCCGTATACGTCACATATTTTGATCCTCGCAAACTCAATCACCATAAGCAATGGATGAACTCTCTGCATATATTTTGAGCCTGGTAGTCCAGCGGTAAGGAACTTGTCTGGAAAGCGAGAGGCCGCGGAAACGAATTTCGGGCGGCCTACGGATTTTTCTATCTTCGTTTTAACGTATTCTTCACCCCTCAACGATGTGAGGAGTCGTCAGAAACAACATGTGTTTCGCATTACACTTTAAACTGTAGGTCCCCTTACGCCGGTTGGATAACTGAGATACGCGACTGCTACGGTCGCAGGTTCGAATCCTGCCTCGGGCATGGATGTGTGTGATGTCCTTAGGTTAGTTAGGTTTAAGTAGTTCTAAGTTCTAGGGGACTGATGACCACAGATGTTAAGTCCCATAGTGCTCAGAACCATTTGAACCATTTTTTTGATAACTGAGATAGGTTAGTGACACGCAAGTCTCCGAAGTGGCGTCCGAATGATGCACCAGACCATTGAGCCACAAGAGATTCTTATTAGTAGTTATGTACGGAATGAAGTTTGTACGAAACACTCCTACTCACACTTGGCTTTCTTTTTGGGCAGCACTGTGGTTGGTTGCAAAATTTTTAGCTAGTACGTTTTAGGAACACACTTTGATTGACTTAAACAGATCATATTCTTTCTGTGGATATTCACGTGTTTTAAATGCGAGTAGTGTCTGACTTTCGTTACTGGTATTCCGAAACTTATGTCTCGTAAGATACTAGGACTTTACAAAGACCCTGCCAGAGGTCGAAGTGGTGATTGTAAGTGGTAAATAGTTTCCGGACCAGTTTCCAGGGTTTCAAAGTGTTTTTAGTACAATCTGATAGCAAAAAACGCATGAAATCAGTGAAGTGTGAAGTAACTAATTAACTTTGCTTCGCCGGCGAAAGGGAGACATATAAGCCTTAGCGAAACAAATTTTGGAGGTTGGCCCAGATGCGCCATGAAAATTTTTCTTTTATCGACCGTAGCGTAATTACGTTGCTTAGAGGAATGGCGTGCATCGCACAACATACGTATCACGCAGTCCGTGGCAACGAACATTCTAAGGCTGTCCCATGAAGAAGAGGAGTGCAAGAAATGCGCTTGTAGGATGACAGTGGAAACTATCTTCAAGAAGTTTTTGAATAGAGCAATTATGCAACATTTCTGTGTTTTGTCGAATAATCATCAATTATGCGACTGCCATGAAGCATAAGACAGAAACGAATCAGTAGAATTGCTGTGTCACGCAAGGAGCACATACGCACGCATTCCGCAACATAGTGCCACATTACGTTTTTGTATACCATAATTTTTATAAAACGACTTTCATACCTGAGTACGCAGTGGTTGACAGCTGAAATATGACCTATACTACCAAACCGCTAAAAATCGGTTTGTATATTCCTTAGTTGTTAGCTTCGCACGTGCATTCACAGTAACTTATGAACTCGCATGACCTGAGAACGGCGGGAACAACAGTGCGGTAATCTCGCCACAGTCGTAGATCTCAACTGCAGAGTGTGTTAAGAGCTGTAAGGCTACAAGTCTTCAGCGTTTCTACGATTTTCTCCAACATGTTCAAGCAGAATGAGACACACTGGACAGAGTACAGGAAATCGAACATGAAGTTGCAGAAACGATGCTGCGTTGGAGATATGATTTCAGTTTATGTTCGAAATTTATTTTATTAATCATTAAATTTTTTGCATCACTCGATCGGCAGTAAAAGATTTTAATGTCTAAATACGTCACTCCTTTCTGTGACACAGAGTAACACATTATGCATTATGCATTATGTTTACGAATGTTACTGTTGTTTTCAAACTATGATCGATTACTGGTAACAAATCTACTTTGAGGTTGTTGTCAGTAGGATGTACTCTATAAAGATTTGTCTATAAAAGGTTCTAGAGTGGATATCAGACATTTTTCTTGTGTGCAATACACATCTTTTTTCTCAATGACGAGTTATAGTAGAATATGATGCCACAAAGCATTAGTAAATCAAAGTAGAAAATGTAGGTCAAATTTCTGACATTCTCACCACCAAATCTGATTTGATCCATAACGCAGAAGTTGCAGAGCAACGTTTAAGATGATCTGTTCTACTTATCTTCCATTTCAGGTTTGTCTGAATAAAATGTGCTTAAAATTTAGAAGATTCCGTCTCTTTTATTGATTTACCTCATACATTGTCTCTAATGGTGTGGCTGGGCCTTGTGCACTACTGAATTGCAGGTATTAAATTTTATCTACATTCATTTACAGTTCATTTGCAGAGGACCAGTTGTTAATTCCCAAAAAAGTATTATATACATTTTCATGTATTTACGTTACCACACTAGGCTTGTTTATAATACTTGCATCGTCAATAAAGACAACCATTACTGCTTCTCGTGTATATGGCATAAAATCATTTACAAATAACAGTAACAGTAGCGGATCTGTATGGATCTCTGTGGTATATCTGTTGTGATTATTCCTCATTCACGTGATTCGTTTCATTATGCACACTCCCTCGGTCTTAAACTGAAACGCTCAGTATTCTTTTAGTTAGGCATAATAGTTACCAGCAAGATGTCTGATTCCATAATATTTTAGCATCTCTAGGAGACTACTGTGAACTGCACACAGAAATGTTTCTGACACGTTATGAAAGATACTAGTTGAGAATATTTTGTTTTTCAGATTTTTTATTACCTCATTTTTGAACTGAAAGCTAGCATTTTTTGTGGAGAGATCGCTCCTACATAAAAAATTGACTTTGACAATGTATCTTACTTCGAAGAAGTTTTTTACATACATAATTAGTTTCTGACACGTTATGAAAGATACTAGTTGAGAATATTTTGTCTTTCAGATTTTTTATTACCTCATTTTTGAACTGAAAACTAGCATTTTTTGTGGAGAGATCGCTCCTACATAAAAAATTGACTTTGACAATGTATCTTACTTCGAAGAAGTTTTTTACATATATAATTAGTTTCTATCATGTTCAAGAAAGAGGTAAGTGCTGAGACTGGTCAGTAATTATGAATATCTGTCTCATTATCTTTCTTGTAATGGGGTCTGACAGTACTATATTTCAGTCTATCTGTAAAACTAAATTGGAAATCTCTACAGACGACAAGACTTCCGAACAATAACTGTCACTACAAACTTTCTTCAATGCATAATTGTAAAAGACTTGAAAACAACGTCTTCAGGATCATGCAAACGTTTAGAACTGTATGTAGTATACACACGACCACCGTTGGAGCAGTGGGTTTCTTCTTATATCTGAATTGGATCTAGATGTTTTTAAGAAGCATAGTGCTGGAAACGAGGTTGAATACATTAGTAGTACCGGCGACGTAAAATGACATGAATCCTAACATACCTAATCTTGACGAAAACTTTACTGACACGTTTCCTGCAAAGAAAGAGAGAAGAACGGAGTTCGTGCACAATAATTGTACATAGATATATATTTCTCTTAGGTGCACCCGTGACCGACGTTATTGAAGCCTATTTATTTCATTTTTAATTATGTTGGATAGTGAAATTGTATTTGTTTCATATGAACTTTGTAATGATTTTCATAAGCAACGACGACTTTGAATCTGCATGTGATACTCCACGTTATTTCTCATGGACCTATCTAGCGACAGGTGTTTACAAACATATGAAACTATGCTTGACAAAAAAAATAGCAGATGTTGTGTTGGCTAAATATTTAAGCTTCTTACTGGATAACACTGACGAGGGAACCTCCCCATCGCACCCCCCTCAGATTGAGTTATAAGTTGGCACAGTGGATAGGCCTTGAAAAATTGAACACAGATCAATCGAGAAACCAGGAAGAAGTTGTGTGGAACTATGAAAAAATAAGCAAAATACACAAACTGAGTAGTCCATGCGTAATAGATGCAACATCAAGGAAGATTTGAACTCAGAAGCGCCGTGGTCCCGTGGTTAGCGTGAGTAGCTGTGGAACGAAAGGTCCTTGGTTCAAGTCTTTCCCTCAACTGAAGATTTTACTTTCCTTATTTTCGCAAAGTTATGATCTGTCCGTTCGTTCATTGACCTCTCTGTTCACTGTAATAAGTTTAGTGTCTGTGTTTTGCGACCGCACCGCAAAACCGTGCGATTAGTAGACGAAAAGACGTGCTTCTCCAATGGGAACCGAAACCATTCCTCCACAGGAAAACACGTCTGATATATTCTATACGACACTGGTGACGGCATGTGCGTCACATGACAGGAATATGTTGTCGACCCACCTAACTTGTACACTTAGCGAATGGGAAAAAGATTCTTCTACCTTGCCCGATTTAGGTTTTCTTGTAGATGTGATAATCACTCCTAAAAAAGTGATGAAAACGTAAAGAGTTTGTCACATAAACTGAAAATAAAAAATTAAACTTTTCACTCGAGGAAAGACTTAAACCTAGGACCTCTCGTTCCGTAGCTGCTCTCGCTAACCACGCGACCACAGCGCTCCTTAACTCTCATTGTCCTTGATGTTGACTATCTTGGCATGGACTACTCAGTTTGTATATTAAGCTTATTTTTTTCATAGTTCCACACAACTTCTTCCTGTTTTCTCGATTGATCTGTGGTCAGTTTTTCAAGGCCTATCCACTGTGGCAACTCATAACTAAATCTGAGGGGGTTGCGATGAGGAGGTTCCCTTGTGAGTATATGGAAGTGCAACAGGTATGTTGAAGTTGAAAGGGCAAATGTATCTGCATATGAGAGGATAGCTCACTAGTAATCCCGACATGGTGAGATCATGATTAAAGGCAGCTTCATACTGTCGAATGGAAATAAACCTCACTTGGCAAATGTGACGAAAGTGAACGTGTGGTTATTAGCGTCAATAAAGCAGTTACCAGTGAGAGTACGGTCTGATGCAGTAGCGATTTGAACACGTAGCGCAATGGGTTCTGATTTGCCTGGCTGTAGTATTCAGGGCACGTAAAGGAATGCAACAAAATAACAACCGGTCAGATATTCCGTGTGTGTAGTAAAAGAAATGATGAACGTATAGAGAGGGCCAGAGTGTCGGTTTAAAATACCTGGCTGCTATGTTTCTTCATTTATCATTTTAAATATTTGGAAAGGAGAATGAGTCCATATCAATAGGAAACGTTCGCAAGGATGGAAGTGGAATCAACAATCTACCTATACGAAAAACGGGGCCTCACTGTATTAAGAACCACAAGAGACGTAACGAATATTAAAAACAAGCAATACTGTAAAAACACAGCGATAACACTAAAGAAAATAAATAAGTGACTACATCCACGTTAAGAATTGATTGAAGTGCGTTTGAGGAGCTGTAACTGACAAGCTATAACAGGTCAGGAATTGTTGATGTGAAGAGTAAAGCTTCTACATTTTCAAAAGTTGAAAGCAGCCTCCTATGCAAAACGTTGTAACTGTGAGTAGCGCTAATAGAAAATTGCTGGATGAAGTAACGATATCAGTTTTGAAAGTAAGCAGTAGAGACAGATTACTTGCAATGAGATGTTAACTTACAGTGTTGTGTCCTAACAGAAGCAATGTAACATACAAACTATTCCCTGAAACCGATGTTTAATTAGAGTGAAAGTGATAGTTTCAGTTACAGGGGAAGAAGACACAAAAATGAAATTCAGTGAGAATACTGTCCATAGGATTTTCTTCTATGGATTCTTCTGTACGATTTGGTGAAATGTGTAACTTACGAAAATGGTACTGTTAGCAGATTCTTCGCACTAATGGGAATGCTGTAGGAAATAATACTAACGATGAGCATAGTGTGAAGGTAGGAACTGTCGACTGCCGCTAATAAATTATAATAACAATTTTAGGCATTGATATTTTCTCATGAAGACTTCCAAGAATTTGGTCAATGATTCCGAATTACACTAGTCTATAATCTTTGACCAGAAAATGGATGAAAATCATCTGGAATTTCAATGAATGAATGTAAAGAAGTCCAGTAAGTGAAATAAAAATACTAAAACTGTTCATCTCTCCCTGTTTGCCATAGCTTCCAGCTGCACAGCTAAGTTATTCAGGTAATGGAGAATCAATTACGCCAGGAGACGGCAAGCATTTGTGTATCGTTTGATTCATACGGTGTTTGTCATTAAGCTATAAATTGCTCCCTCCCTAAGCAATTTCAAAACTACGATGCTCTCACAACGATTTATAATTTATTTGAGGTTTTAATTCATTGTCGCCATGTAAATGAAATTTACCAGATCACTAAACTTTCAACGCGCCTTTCTTATTTTTTTGCACTCTTGCAGCAGGTGGGATGGACGGATAACATCAATGTTCAGGCGCGATAGCTCTAGAGTGGAAAACAAATGTGGCCACAGATTATAAATTAATCAGCCGCCGAGGAAGGGAGGCCATGACCAACTGACAAATTTATCCTTTGATTATTCCTACAAGCTCATTTCCTTTGAAACCCTGTGCGCTGAAATAAAAAGCAGACGTCTATGCCGAGAGCTAACACGGACGATGTACTGCAATAGGCTTTCAATTAGACCTTTTTACGGTTACTTATGGGAGGTGATAAATTTTAGTATCACTGTGTAAGGTAAATCAACTTTCTTTCGTACAAGGGCGTTTCTACGACCAATTATAAAACTAACTGAGAATACAAATAAGCAGAGGCGGATGCTCAGAAAGAGCAAAAGAGAAACGATCTAGATAGCAGCGCTGTTCACATTTTTAAACAAGTGACATTCATTTTTGATCGAACCATTCTGATTTGTTTTCCTAAATCCATCTAATAGCAGGTAGCAATCATTCTTCAGTGTGAGCTCTAACTCACACGTCATAGAAACCTTAACTTATGTAAACAGAAATAAGTGTTTCTAGAATTTGGTCAACACAAATTCACGAAAGTAATAATTATTTGATTACTTCAGCGAAACTGCTGTGGAAGTGATGTGTAAAATCACGACAGTCATAATTTTACAATTGATAGGAATTTCCAGAAGAAAATTATTTGTACAAATTTAAATTCAACAGATTATATTTTATCCGTACATCAAAGAAGCGAACTTGATTGTGTTAAATACACTGGAATATAATAGACGACATCATAAAGCACGAATATTTGTGAGGGAAGGGGTTTAATACTATACTGCACGCGAATTAGTTTGGGGTGTCGAAAAACCTTAATGCTTATTCTTGATAGAGATACTAGGAAGCTGCGTGCTAAATGAGTATATGTGAAACATTATCATCGTTATACCCGCCAGAGTTTCCGTGCTGTTAAGTTTTCGGAATTATCACCCTAAGTTTTTGTAAGTTGTCGAACGCTGCCTTTTTCTTTATACTTGTGGATAAGAGTTAATTATACCAACATTTGATTCTCATTTGTAAAATATTTTTATGATGTCGTCATATGCAATTTTCATTTTTGTTATTTACTGTCAGCATTGTGAATTCTTCTCAGATTTTAATTTTTTATGCTGTCCAACTTCTAATTCTTGAACTAGTCTAACAAATTTCAACTGAAGAAAAATTGATTATGTTACAAGAACTATTAAATTTCACAAATCTTACTGGATTAATTAGTTTATAGTATGTTCAAAACATATATATGTGTAGCACCATGTATGCGTGTTTTAAGTCTCTGAGTTTATGGGAATGAAGAAAACCTCTGAATGTAAAAAAAAAAAAAAAAAGAAAAACGTTGATGGAGATTCATAGAACATAGAAACATCATTTAGTAAGGAACACTTGTAAAAATCATTATGTTTGACATACACATTTTTTTGTGTGTGGTTTACAAATGCAGTAAGATGAAACAAACTAAATGTGTTCAAGAATTCCTGTTATGTAGTTGCGACGTTAGTAGTACCAAGAAGGAAGGTAAGGGTTTAACGTCCCGTTAACGAAAAGGTCGTTCGAGACGGATCACAGCGTGGATCAGGGAAGACTGGGCAAGGGAATTGGTCGGATAATTTTTCATAGGATTTCACTTCAAGTCATTTACCAAAACCACCGAAATACGACGGGGGTTATAACCACCGACCACCCGCGTGTTGTCATAGCGCCATCTCGCCCTACAGAAACAGCAGTACAGCCTTTAAAATGTATAATATATCACGAAAGTTTAGACGGAAGCGTTGACAGACGGCAAAGGAAGCGTAATCAAGGTTCAAATGGTCCAAATGGCTCTAAGCACTATGGGACTTATCATCTGAGGTCATCAGTTCCCTATACTTAGAACTACTTAAACCTAACCTGACGACATCACACACATCCATGCCCGAGGCTGGATTCGAACTTGCGACCGTAGCAGGCGCGCGGTTCCGTACTGAAGCGCCTAGAACCGCTCGGTCACAGTGGCCGGCGTATTCAAGGTTAGAAACAATTGTAGGAAATGAATATTTAAAGAGATTCGACGTCTCGGACGAGTAGTGCTTCTGGGGCACGTATTTGTAAACCACTTAAAGTAAATTGTTTGCTCTATCGATACCGGTAGCGTCATAATGAGATACAAGACAAAATCGACTGGGATGTGCCCACTGTCCAGTTTATCACAGTTTAGACACTAATGGGGAAAAAAATCGCAAAACCAGAACATAATGTAGAGCAATAAAATTTCGGAAATGCATTTGTCTAGGTGACATATTTAAATGTTTAACACTGCAAGGACATAGGTTAATGTAAGCGCGAGGTAAGCTGAAACGTCCCCTTTGAAAAGTTAAACAAGACTGTGCTTAAACTGACACACAGTATTTTTAGCGCAACGCAATCTGACTTTCAAAATTCCCTACAAAAGAATGGCCCTGACTAACATTAAACTATACCTTTCACAATTCACTTACCCCACAAAAATCTTCGCTACTCAAGCTACTGCAATACAGCGAGCGCCACTACTGGCAGCTAAATAAAAGATCCAAACTACTGAAGGCACTAACTACTGATAGGCATAGTTAGCAAATGAAAGATTTTAATAGAGAACAAACAATGTATTTACCTTAATAATGTTGAAAACTCATAATATACATAACAGATCATTGTATATCTTACAAATTTCCAAACTCCGCCATCTCTCTCCCCACATCCACCACTGCTGGCGGCTCACCTCCAACTGCGCAACGCTACGCGCTGTTCACAGCCAGCTGCCTAACACTACAATGGCGAGTATTACAACAATGCAAAGCAGCCACAGACTGCACACAGCACAGCCAGTGATTTTCATACAGAGGTGACGTTACCAATAAAAAAACCTAAACAGCCTACTTACATAGCCCCCACGCTCCCCACAAAAAATTTTACAAATTGTTTTGGGCACTGGGCAATACATATTTGTTAAAATTTTTCATAATCGTAATTACAATAACAAAGAAATCAAATGCACACACTTATTGATACAATGTTGGTCAAAAGCTAAAATTTTCTCACAGTCCATAAAGATAGTTCTGATCATTCAGCATAATAGTAATTACAGTTTTTTTTTTTCACAAAGTCTCATTAGTAAAAGAAATTGCACACAGAAGTAGTGGATTTCCATGCAGTCTTGAAGAAGTAGTGTTGTCCTTCCAACGGAAAGACAGTGCTGACTCTTGACATGCTGACAGGTAATGGGCCACAACAGAGCAAACCCACAGCAGAGTCAGTCGAAGTTTTGAATAGTATTGGTAGGTAGGTCATCACAGAGCAGACCCACTGTAGTCCTGGTAGAGATTACGGTACTGGTGGGCCACCAGAGGTGCAGACCCACTGCAGTCCTTGTAGAAATAATGGTACTGGTGAGTCAGCAAAGACGCAGACCCACTGTAGTCCTTGTAGACATAATGGTATTGGTGGGTCATCAAAGGTGCAGACCCACTGTAGTCCTTGTAGAGACGGCATTGGTGGGCCACCAGAGGCGCAGACCCACTGTAGTTCTTGTAGAAATAATGGTACTGGTGAGTCAGCAAAGACGCAGACCCACTGTAGTCCTTGTAGAAATAATGGTATTGGTGGGTCATCAAAGGTGCAGACCCACTGTAGTCCTTGTAGAGACGGCCAGCAGCCATCTGTTGCAAATGTGCAGGTGCACAATCACCATCGAAGAGTCTTGCAGACAATATAGCCAGTCCATAAACCACCACTTGTGCACTCACAAAGTTGTTTTTTAATTGTCCTTAGAACCAGCAATGCTGTTATCCAGTCCCTTGCTGAATTATTAACACACGTGAAAACACTAACAGTCCCTACTTGTCACATATTGTCCATATACTATGACCAACAGAAACGTGTGCAGTGAAATGTAACTTACAAGTTAATAATATGATGAACTGGTGTCAATTACAATTTTAGAACATAAGAATACAATTACAGAGGTAGAAAATACATAATTAAAGAACATAACAATACAGATAACATTTGTAGTACAGGCTTTACAAAAGAATCGAAATAACATATACATCAGTGTTACAGGAATTATGACATGAGTACATACATAAAAGATCAGAGTAACTTTCGAAACATCAACTTCACACATGAGCAACAAAACAGAACAGATAAATAATGTCTAAACATCTTTACAAAGTAAATAACATATTATAAATGCAAATTATATTTGAGGATAACAGTATTCTTCATCATAGTGAATGTAGCTTAGTACTAGAAAAATTCTACAACATAAGTCTTATCAGATAAACACATAAAGACAGGAAGTTCACAAATACACAAGGGTACACAAACACATAGCATAATAAAACAAAAGGAAAGGACAGGGTTTGTTTTACTGCAGTATTTTGCAAACAAAACTTTCTTTACTTCTTGGAGATCTCCCTTCATTCATCATTATTCCCAAAAAGTACTATCTATACCTGCTTTCTGTATTCTATTCATATTTCTTTCAAAATAATTATTTCTCAGTGCACAATACTCATTTTTGCCAAATCTGTTTCATATAACCTCTCAATGCATTCTTTCCCTATTCTTCATTGTCAGTTTCTTATATAGTCTACCCCCTCTTAAGCTAACTTAAATCTACTGAGCTCAGATGCTAAACTAAGGGACGAGGCAATGCAGCAGCACAAAACAATTAACACAAACAGTAATGACAAAACAAAATGGAAATTGTCAAATCAATTGCAATATTACGACTAATATAAGGCAATGAGCAGCAAACAAGAAAAATAAATCAGTAGTAAACTGGCTTAGCAGAGTAACACAAAGTCAAATTCAGTAACACTATGCCTGGCAAACAGCAGCAGCAATGCAAAAACTTATCTCTAAACATGACGTAGCTCAAGCAGAAAAAATATTACACTAAAAATGGCCATGTTTAATACCTATGTCACATCTTAACACTAGAGTGATGCATCACGAGAACTTACACTAGCAGATAAGTTACCAAATCGTAAAGAAATTATTTATGCAATTCCTGTGAAGGGAAATGTCTATTTATGTGCCTTTGTTTTCTTGGAAGTAGATCATAAATTTCTTATTGACTGGATCTGTAGGCATAAAATAACTACATTAGTACATATATTAAATTTTATTTTAACCAATGCTGCAGTGCAGCTAGAAACTAGATATTAAAGAAAATGAGCAAATATGTACAAAGGGTGGCATGAAATATCATTCATTAGCCATATGACATTTCATAAGGCAGTAAAAATTCTCTCAATTCTCGAGAAAGACGCTTGTCATAATCAGGTGTGCAGATGTAAGTATCTTTCCAAGTAATGAGCGTGTCGTATTTGCGGTGCTTTCTACAAAGGAATGTCAATAGCGAGGATAATGGCCTTTTTTTTTCTCCACCTAATGGCTTTCTTTTGTCAGACGACTACCTCTCAGCTGGGCGCCCAAAACGCATTACGTCAAGGTCACTTACCTTTCTAACTGAAATATTTACAACAGCAGTTTCCGCTACAATGACAGTCTCATATAAAAATATTTTCACAGGTTGAGAATTTGTGTTACAAATGTGTAGAAAATAAAATCCTTTAAATATAACAGTGTCCAAAAAATTTTCGTTGGCACTGTAATACATTCACACATTTACATGCATTTCATAACACTTAAAGTACGATTCTTGGTTTCCAACAACCTTTTTCACAAACCAGAGTCCCTAACCACTACTCATTATTCCTTACCTTATTCGTCGACACTTCAATATTTCATCATAACAGATATGTAGCATAATCAAATAACTCATATAGCATCAGCTTACTGATCATAAACATACCGCAACAGCATAATACACATAGTCATCGTAATAATAACAACATAACACCTCAGTCAACTCTCAAAATCGTCGTAGCTTCCTCCAATAATTTCAAAACCTAAAAAAATTCACTGCTCATGTCAAAAGTGTCATCTGCCTCAAACGCACTTCAAAAATAATGATCCCATACCAAATACATCATTCAAAGCACTCATAGTATTACAATGGTTCCAAAAAAATATGAACAGTTTACAAAGTGCAGACAAAATACAGATTCATAAGTGTGAAGTTATCCAACTGTGTAATTGCGTAAACATCTGTCACTGATGTAATAAAAAAAATGTTTGTTTCTCTGTTAAATAATCAGATAGCTGTGTAATTTATGTATTAGGGAAATATGGTACCGATGTGTAAAGTTGTATAAGCAACTACCATATTAGCTAGGACTCCTTGTGCTTGCCAAACACATGGTACACAAAGTAAGCGTGTATCCCCCTGAGGATTAATGTAATTATACCCTCAGGTGTTACAGATTACAGCAACAGAATGAAATGTATCACGGAAAACCTTTGTATCATTGTACTTCAAATATCTTTAAAAAATAAATGTTTTAAGTACAAAATTAATCACTCCTGTAGCGCTAAATGTGCGTCTTGCTGTAAGATAATTCTGTGGAATTGTCGTAGTTATCGTCCTCTGTAAACAAAGTTCTGCTGAAGTCAATGTACTTACCTCATGATAAACAAAAGTGAAATGCTTTGCGTATAGATATCTTAGTTATTACGCTTATTCCGGCAGGGTCGCCATATGAAACATCCCCTTTTGAAAAATTAAACAAGACTGTGCTTAAACTGACACACAGTATTTTTAGCGCAACGCAACCTGACTTTCAAAATTCCCTACAAAAGAATGGCCCTGACTAACATTAAACTATACCTTTCACAATTCACTTACCTCACAAAAATCTCCGCTACTCAAGCTACTGCAATACAGCGAGCGCCACTACTGGCAGCTAAATAAAAGATCCAAACTACTGAAGGCACTAACTACTGATAGGCATAGTTAGCAAATGAAAGATTTTAATAGAGAACAAACAATGTATTTACCTTAATAATGTTGAAAACTCATAATATACATAACAGATCATTGTATATCTTACAAATTTCCAAACTCCGCCATCTCTCTCCCCACATCCACCACTGCTGGCGGCTCACCTCCAACTGCGCAACGCTACGAGCTGTTCACAGCCAGCTGCCTAACACTACAATGGCGAGTATTACAACAATGCAAAGCAGCCACAGACTGCACACAGCACAGCCAGTGATTTTCATACAGAGGTGACGTTACCAATAAAAAAACCTAAACAGCCTACTTACTGATCTGTTATGTATATTATGAGTTTTCAAACTCCGCCATCTCTCTCCCCACATCCACCACTGCTGGCGGCTCACCTCCAACTGCGCAACGCTACGCGCTGTTCACAGCCAGCTGCCTAACACTACAATGGCGAGTATTACAACAATGCAAAGCAGCCACAGACTGCACACAGCACAGCCAGTGATTTTCATACAGAGGTGACGTTACCAATAAAAAAAACCTAAACAGCCTATTTAAATGTTTAACACTGCAAGGACATAGGTTAATGTAAGCGCGAGGTAAGCCTTAGCAAATGTGAAATGATGGTGCATTAGTAATAAGTGTAACCGCCAGAATAGTGAATGAAGGCATGTGTCGCACAGATGCCGGATATCAGTTTATGGGATGGAATTCCATGCCTGTTGCACTTGGTCGCTCAGTACAATGACGGTTAATGCTGGTTGTCTCATATGTGCTCCATTGGAGACAGATCTGGTGATCGAGCCGTTCAAGGCAACATGTCGACACTCTGCAGACCGTGTTGGGTTACAACAGCGGTATGTGGAAGAGCATCATGCTGTTGGTAAAACACCCTCTGGAATGCTGTTCACGAATGGCAGCACGACTGGTTGAATCACCGGACTAACGTACAAATTTGTAGTCAGGGTGCGTGGGATAACCATGAGAATTTTCGTGCTGTCAGATGAAATTCCACCCCAGACCATAATTCGAGGTACAGATCCAGTGTGTCTAATACTCACAAGGGTTGCTTGCAGGCACTCAACTGTCCTCTTCTAGCCAACACACGGCCATTACCGGCATCGAAGCAGAACAGCTTTCATCAGGAGGCACAACAGACTTCCACCCTGACATCCAATGGGCACTCGCTTGACATCACTGAAGTCGCAATTGGCGCTGGTTAGCACTCAGCGAAATGCACGCTGCGCGACCTGTTGTTCGGAGCTGTCCTTGAAGTAACCGACTTGTGACAGTTCGTTATGCGATGTTGCAGGTGCCGTTCGGTGCACCAGAGCAATACGCCCAACACGATGGTCTTCTCTCTTGGTAATGCGACGAGGCTGTCCGGAAACCGGTTTTCTTGCAGCCATGCATTCTCGTGGCCACCGTTGCTAGAAATTATATACAGTTGGTAAATTCCTGCCCAGTCTTTCTGTAGTACCGCAGGCGGAACATCCTGCTTCTCGTAGCCCTATAACACGATCTTGTTGAAACTCAGTTAGGTGCTGCCTTAAAGGCATTCTTGACTAATATCAACTCACCACGTAGAATCTCAAAGGTAACTAACGCTCACAACCGTTACAGCTTATTTCGTAATCAAACCTGATTTGCATTCTCATAGCGGCGCTACTAGCGCCATTCTTACGTGACTGGTTCGAAATCTGAATAGACATCATCTTTCACGTGTAGAAACGCGCCTACCAACTTTCGTTTATGTCGCACAACTCTTTCTAGGTGTTGCGATTTGTTCCTGGCAGAATAGTTTATGACTCTTTGTCAAAGATGGATTTTTAGTCGTAACCGAAATTGTTGACATACATATAATGTATGGTGTAGCAGAATGTCGTTCCCGGAAAGCCGAACAAATGTACAGAAATATTCCGCAGCAGCACACCATCTATATACTTAGTATTCGTAATGTGTAGTAACTGGATCGTCCTAGGCACACAGAGCCAGCAAAGGTTCTGAGCAAAGAACTGGTCGTCCGTTCGAATTCAAACAGACGCTCTTGACTGGTTATTATCGATAAATCTTCATCCACATGTGTTAACTCGACCGTGAAATGTACACTTGCAGAAAACGGCGTGGGAAGTACCGGTGAGGCAGCAATTACATCCCTACAACGAAGTTTACAAGGAAAAAAGTCTGTGGTGCAAGCTCGTGACCATGTTGTTGGCCTGACTGCAGGCAGAGTTCAGCCTTTCTTCGACGCCGTACTTGGAGGGGGCGGGCAGCGAGCAATCGCTCTGACCGCCTTATGCCCCCAGGTAAGAGCCCTGTACACATTCGACAACAGGCTGAGTACACCTTTGACCTCCGTGGAGTGACTAGAACGAGTAAAAATCCTCTCTTTTTACCTCGGACCTTCAGGACTGGAGTCTAGCACTCTACCACAATGAAGGCGAGCAATGGTAGAAAAATATTTTGAACCCAGAGTTCAATCCTGCCTATAGATTATCGAGCCCAATATTGCAGTGTCAAACGTTCTACAGTTTGCAACGTTCACAGTCGAGGCCTCTTTTAATAGTGATGGTATTTTCAGTTGCTGCTGTAACCAACTCTACATGACGAAAATCACTACGCAACGCTAGTCTCAGATGTCTAGCTACGATTATCTACTATCATGTGGGCTACCGTACGAGATCAACTCACAGGACCTTATTTGCGTCCACCAATATGAATGGTCCGTATTATAAGGTGTGCACTCGAGATGTTTTGTTACACGGTACCAGGAATGGATGTGCTATCAAGGCGATGGTGCACCATGCTACTTAGTCCGTGAGTATGTGAAAAATAGCTACCCTTAGCGCTGGACTGGTCATGCCCTAAGGCTAACGCGATCGCTAGACATGTTTCTGCTGTATCCTATAGAAATAAACAAAAGTTTTTGCTATTATAGTGCTTACTGATCATCAGTCATAAAATATAACTTAATTAGTTTTATTATTGTGGTCCTGGAAAAATTAAGTCCCGGCGAAAATAAAGGAAGCAGAAAGAACTGACACTTGAAGCTCCAGAAGTTCAGCGTTTATCACAGGATCCAATCAGTGACACTTGATAATAGTGTGAGACGGTTCAGAATGTTCCACAAGACGCCGGCCATGGTAGCACCGATATCCATAGGAAATGTTTCCAAGTACTGTGTAATCAGAGTCCAGTGGTAGTGGTGGTGAGAAGACGGTAGCTTAGTTTAGGTGGCAATGATTTACTTGAAGTGTTTAACGGAAAAGAAAAGACTTATAAATGCTCTGCAGCCGATTACATTGCAATATCCTTAGCTCCCAAGAAAGATAACTGGTGTGGCCAGAGGTCAAGTCAGGTTGTTACCGCCACTTGTCACGGTGACTTGCTCTTGGTTGGTGGCGCATAAGTGAAGGGGCTACAGTGTGCTTGGTACACAATACGGTTTTCCTGCCTTCTTATGGCCAGACGTGGTCGACTGCAACCTTGATGACGAGTAAGCCTACATGCGGACCAACACAGGATTACTGTCATATCGAAATACTCCGCAAATGGGGATATTACAAGATTCGACCAGTCAACGAAATGGAAACGCATAACGAGGCCCCTTTCAGTCTCTGACAGTGGCTGAAATCGCTGTCTCACATGCGTACGTCTTCTCCATGTGCTTCTCAGTGATCACTCAAAATCAGCTGATGACGTTCATGCGCCTTATATAATCTACCAGATCTAGTAACAAAACTGCCGGCCAGAGTGGCCGAGCAGCTCTAGGTGCTACAGTCTGGAACCGCGCGACCGGCCTCGTGCATGGATGTGTGTGGTGTCCTTAGGTTAGTTAGGTTTAAGTAGTTCTAAGTTTTAGGGGACTGATGACCTCAGAAGTTAAGTCCCATAGTGCTCAGAGCCATTTGAACCATTTAGTAACAAAACTAATCATGGACAACGCTAATGAACTCCGGATTGCACAGAGAATTGCAATTCTACTCATTTACACAAAAATGTTCAAATTTACATTGATATCCAACCATGTCTTCTGTCTGTTCGCTTTTTCTGTCATGCAGAATAATCTAAATGATGTACTGAGGGCAATGAATGTTTGAGAATCTACATCAAGGGGAAACGGGAAAAATGCTTCAAAGAGGCATATCTTTGAGTGGCAATGCATGGTGACAAAGTAATTCTTTGGGCCTTGGTAGCTGATAAATATTTATATCAGTTTGAAAATTAAATGTAATTCACAAGCGGCCAGAGATGCAAAGAACTGCGCCTGATTTATAGAGCACTGTAAGGAACATTACCAGGCAATTGATGGAATTGGGTAATGTACGCCCAAGGGCATCAGGCGATCGACTTCGTTTTGTACAGACTCTTTGACGGCAGAAGGTGTAGGATGAGTCTGTGTGAACTTTTAAATGGTGTGTGGTATGTGATGGTAACCCTCTGCTCATCCGGAAACTTGCTGAAACAGGGAAAGGACACTGTTAAACATGTAGCTGACTCCTTCAAAGGCAAAGACTTCTTATATCCCATAAAGTGAGTCAATAATCATGAAAACGAGTGCATTAAAAGCGTTTATTCAAATATGTTTGGAATATCCTTAACATATGCTGTTGCTATTAAAAAATGGCAGGTAACCAATTTCGACGTGGCTAAGGTCTATCACGTCTAAAACTGGCTTCAAGGTTTGGCCGTGCCCAAGCGGAGAAATGGTACATGACACAAGACGGGCAGAGCGCTATCATTTCTATGTTTCTGTGGCAAGCAACGTTGCGGTGGTGCCATTATCCAGTTGAAATGGTAACTGGTGGATGGCGATATGGAGGTGTATCCACAGGGGCCTGTCATAAAACCTTATTAGCAGTGTGAGGAGGATGTTGACCTCTATTGGTGATGACGGCGTAGCCAGACTTGTGGTGCTGTGACAGACGGCGGCGATGTGACCTGTTCGACAGTAAGCATTACAAACTGCTCTATAGTGTGTACAGACTTCTTGGCTGTTGTGGTGGAAGTACGTAAGACATGTGGGAGGCTTTGTCCGACCCTGGAGAGATGGGCTTTCCCAAGGCATACGGCAAGGATGGCTGTTGGGTAAAGCTGTAAAGGTAACATCTGTCAGATGCGACGTTGGAAATCGTGCTGTTTGTGTTAACTGAAATGGCCGTGTGATAATTGTGACTTCTTATAGTGCAGGAAATGGTAACCAGAGGGCGTCGATCCGGACTTGACTCTTGGGATCTTTTTGAACCATTTCACGTATGAGGCTATCTGCATAAGATGTAGCACAAACATGTAATGTGGTAGTGAATTCACAGCTCTAACCGTTATTTTGGAATTCGGTGGTCCATTGTAAGTATGTCTGTTCTGGCTGTTTAGCACACTGAAAGAAACGCAGTCATTATCATACGACATGCACTCGGCAAGTTTACGCGTCAGTATGTACGCTGAAGGCTGTTGCTGAGGGATTACCTTCAGCACTATCTGAAAGATTTCATGTCCACACAATACGAGGAAAAAGTCTCGAAGACAAGCTGCATCAGTAATGTCTCCTGCTGAGAAATGGTGGTACAGGAGCGCTACATATAGGGTGACAATTAGAGAGCTATATGTAAAAAAAAACGTAAATTAGTTACAAACTACGGTGAGCACACACTTAACTCAACTTGTAAATGTCACTACAGCTATTCCGATTTAGGTTATGACATGTCCGATATGCCTCCCATCGTTGGCGATGATGTGGCGCAGACAAATTGCGGAATTCTGCATGACCCGCTGAACTGTCGAAACATCGATGCTGTCGATGGCCTCCTGAATGCCAGTTCTCTGCTCAGAAATTGTTTTGGGGTTATTGCCGTACACTTCGTCTGTAAACATAGGCCTACAAAAAGGAGTCATATGTGTTCAGATCCGGAGAATACGGTGGCCAGTCGAAGCCCGTGACAGTGACCTCTGGGTACCAGAAATCGGTTCCCAAAGGGCTCCTCCAGGACACCAAACACCCTCCTGCTTCTATGGAGTCGAGCTCCGTCTTGCATGAACCGCATCTTGTCGAAATCTGGGTCACTTTGGATAATAAGGATGAAATCACCTTCCAAAACCTTCACTTACCATTCGGTAGTCACCATGCCATCAAGGAATACCGCAACAATTATTACGTGACTGGACAACACACACCACACAGTCACCTGTTGAGGGTGAAGAGACTTTTCGATGGTGAAAGCCGGATTCTCAGTCCCCCAAATGCGCCAATTTTGCTTATTGAAGAACTCATACAAATGAAAGTGGGCTTCGTCGGTAAACCAAATTATACAGCGCATACTAGTTCCCATCATGTCCGGCGGCCAACTTTGCAGTTTGAACGTCCCAACGTAAATCATTCAGAAGCTACGACGATTTTATTTCACGTAGTTCAATAATTGTCATCCTGAATGAACCGCAGACCTCGCGGTTGATGTTGAGTGCATGGAATGGGGCCAGTGCTGAGGAGAGTTGAGCCATCTTAGAGCTAGACAAGAGCTATTCTATAAGCTGTATCTGTTGATTTGTTGCTGCTGATTTAACTACAGTTGCAATTGTTGTTGCTGCTGCTCGTATCACTTTTTCCGAAGTTCCAGTTCTTTTTTATGTATGTATGTGTCTTGATTCAAATGGTTCAAATGGCTCTGAGCACTATGGGTCTTAACTTCTAAGGTCATCAGTCCCCTAGAACTTAGAACTACTTAAACCTAACTAACCTAAGGACATCACACACATCCATGCCCGAGGCAGGATTCGAACCTGCGACCGTAGCGGTCGCGCGGTTCCAGACTGTAGCGCCTTTAACCGCTTGGCCACCACGGCCGGCTGTCTTGATTCAAAATGGCTCTGAGCACTATGGGACTTAACATCTGAGGTCATCAGTCCGCTAGGACTTAGAACTACTTAAACCTAGCTAACCTAGGGACATCACACACATCCATGCCCGAGGCAGGATTCGAACCTGCGACCGTAGCGGTCGTACGGTTCCAGACTGAAGCGCCTAGAACCGCTCGGCCACACTGGCCGGCTGTATGTGTCTGTATGGGTCTAGATACTACTTTGTACATGTTATGTTCATGGCCACTGGCACCGTAGCTGCCTTTCACACAGGTCGCTAATACCTGGCCGCCATTGGCTGTAACCTACAGCAGTAAATAAAACATTTTAACAGTTACAAGATTTAATGACCATCAAAAATTAATACAGTAGTGGGGCTGAGGGGAAAGGAGTGCAGTCTGCATTGTCACCAGTTTTTCCTTCTATCCCCCAATGATGTCATGTGTCATTGCTAAATTTTGTCCTCCCCTTCCTCACCACCCCTGATATAGATCAACTGCCCTATGTATAAAATGGCAAGAAATTCAAAAATTGGTTGGAAATGAAGACCATTCAAATTGTGTTAGAGTGTTTTTCCCACCCCTCTGATTTCACTGCTGAAGTAGGGCAGTTGAAATAAGCGTAAATTGGCGGAAAATGCAAACAATCCAAGGCGGGGAGTATTGTACTAATCGTTGAAAATCTATGATGACAGGCACAGGTTGCATAGTTGTCAGATTTTGAGTACTGTGCCAAGTGTAAAGTTGTGGGAAGTTAAAAAACATCCAAGATGACACATTGTCTAGTTGGTGTATAATTATATGGATTACAAGTGCAGCCCTTTGATGTCAGGATCCAAGATCGTGAACCAAGGTGGAGGACTTCAGAAAATGGGTGCAGGCTGCATAGTTGTCAGATTTCCCCAGCCCTATGAGTTCAGAATCCAATATGATGTTCCTGAGGAATACGGGCGCAGCTTCCATTGTTCTGACATTTCATGTTTTCTACCTTAAGAATCTTATACTGACATGTGGATCTGCTCTCACAGCAGGGTGAGTGGTGAGTGGTAATGCATTTGCGTCGCTCGAGCCGGATGACCAGTGTGGAAATTGGCCGTCTGCGCTCACCAGTTCACCCTGTGAGTGAGAAGATGACTGAGCCTTCAGCACGAGCAGGCACACATGGGCAACGGTTTGCTAGTTATCGGGAGCTCCAATATTAGGTGCGTTATGGAATCCCTTAGAGAGATGGTGTTCATGGCTGGAGAGGAAGCCTATGTGCACTCGGTATGTCTGCCAGGGGGCGCCATCTGACATTTGGAGGAGGCCTTACCTGCGGCTCTCGGGCGTTCAGGATGCATTCATCCGTAAATTGTGACTCATGTCAGCACCAAGGACAGCTGTGGAGGATCTGTATCAGAGGCTCAGGTGGTTCTGCGACCGTGTACGTTGCAGAGACCTCGTCTTGCGCCACAGGGTGCTGGATTTGTAGATTCCGCTAAATAGGTCAGGAGTCCACTATACGCAAGAAGCGGCTACATAGGTAGCAGGGCTGTGTGAAGGGGACTGAGCGGTATTTTAGGTTAGAGGCTCTCGGAAACGTGCAGAAAGGGCTACCGTTTCAAAGAATGCAGGACGAACACAGGAAGAGGGTAGACGTAGGAACAACCAATATTGTAGTTGTAGGCAGTCGTAGCTAAGTTGGAAAAGAACCAGAACTCCAAGCGTTAATAGAAAGCACTGAATTCAAATCGTTGTAGGTACAGAAAGCTGTCTGAAGCTGGAAATAAAATCAGATGAAATTTTTACAAAGAGCCTAACCGTGTTCAGAAAGGATAAATTAAATGCAGTTGATGGTGGAGTGTTTATTGCTGTCAGAAGTAGTTTCTCTTGTAGAGAAATTAAAGTAAATAGTTCTTGTGAGTTAGTATGGCTAGAGATTATACTTTATAACCGGAATAAATTAATAATTTGTTTCTTTTACGACCCCATGGCGCTGATGATACAGTTGCTGAATAGTTCAAAGATAAGTTGAGTCTCATTTTTAATATGTTTCACAGTTATACAATTATTGTTGGTTGTGACTTTAATCTACCCTCGATATGTAGGCGCAAATACGTTTCCAAAGGCATAAAACAAATCCACTGAAATAAACACCAAATACATCTATTTTAAAAAAGCATATAAAAATTCGCTTAACATCTTCTTAAGACATAGTCCTATGTAAGCCTAGAACATATGTGCTGTAAATTCAGAGAAATAATATCGAAGGCAATTGAGAGAGATATATACCAAATAAATTAACAAGAGATGATATTGATCCCACGTAACATACAAAACAGGTCAGAACGCTGCTGCAGAAGTAAAGAGAAAACACCTAAAATTTAAAAGAAAGCAAAACATCTAAGATGGGTAGAGTTTTACAGAGGCTCGAAATTTAGCGCGAACTTCAGTGCGAGATACTTTCAATAGTTTCCACAACGAAACTCTGTCTCGAAATCTGGCAGGAAACCCAAAGAGATTCTGGTCGTATGTAAAGTACACCAGTCACAAACCCAGTCAGTACTTTCACTGAACTATAACTATGGTGACGTTATTGCTGACAGCACCACTAAAGCAGTTATTAAACATGGCTTCCCGAAATTCCTTCGCAAAAGAAAGCGAGTCGATATTCCAGAATTAGAATCAAGGACAACTGCAAACATTAGTAACTCTGAAGTAAATATCCTAGGTGTAGCGAAGCAGCTTAAAACGTTAAAGAAAGGAAAGGCGTCCGGTCCAGATTGTAGACCAGTCATGTTACTTTCAGTGTATGCTGATATAATAGCTCCATACCTAGCAATCATATGAAACTGGTCTCTCGTAGAAAGATCTGTACCCAAAGAGCGGAAAGTTACACAAGACACACCGATACCCAAGAAACGAAATACGAGTAGCCCGCTGAATTACAGATATATATCACTAACGACAACTTGCAGTGGGATTTTGCAATATACACATATACATGGAAGAAGCCTGGAGATACTGATAGGTTTCAGATAGATTATATAATGGTAAGACAGAGATTTAGGAACCAGGTTTTAAATTGTAAGACGTTTCCAGGGGCAGATGTGGACTCTGACCACAATCTATTGGTTATGAACTGTAGATTAAAACTGAAGAAACTGCAAAAAGGTGGGAATTTAAGGAGATGGGACCTGGATAAACTGAAAGAACCAGAGGTTGTACAGAGTTTCAAGGAGAGCATAAGGGAACAATTGACAGGAATGGGGGAAAGAAATACAGTAGAAGAAGAATGGGTAGCTTTGAGGGATGAAGTAGTGAAGGCAGCAGAGGATAAAGTAGGTACAAAGACGAGGGCTAGTAGAAATCCTTGGGTAACAGAAGAAATATTGAACTTAATTGATCAGAGGAGAAAATATAAAAATGCGGTAAATGAAGCAGGCAAAAAGGAATACAAACGTCTCAAAAATGAGATCGACAGGAAGTGCAAAATGGCTAAGCAGGGATGGCTAGAGGACAAATGTAAGGATGTAGAGGCTTGTCTCACCAGGGGTAAGATAAATACTGCCTACAGGAAAATTAAAAAGACCGTTGGAGAAAAGAGAACCACTTGTATGAATATCAAGAGCTCAGATGGAAACCCAGTTCTAAGCAAAGAAGGGAAAGCAGAAAGGTGGAAGGAGTATATAGAGGGTCTATACAAGGGCGATGTACTTGAGGACAATATTATGGAAATGGAAGAGGATGTAGATGAAGATGAAATGGGAGACATGATACTGCGTGATGAGTTTGACAGAGCACTGAGAGACCTGAGTCGAAACAAGGCGCCGGGAGTAGACAACATTCCATTAGAACCACTGACAGCCTTGGGAGAGCCAGTCCTGACAAAACTCTACCATCCGGTGAGCAAGATATATGAGACAGGCGAAATACCCTCAGACTTCAAGAAGAATATAATAATTCCAATCCCAAAGAAAGCAGGTGTTGACAGATGTGAAAATTACCGAACTATCAGTTTAATAAGTCACGGCTGCAAAATACTAACACGAATTCTTTACAGACGAATGGAAAAACTAATAGAAGCCGACCTCGGAGAAGATCAGTTTGGATTCCGTAGAAATATAGGAACACGTGAGGCAATATTGACCTTACGACTTATCTTAGAAGCTAGATTAAGGAAAGGCAAACCTACGTTTCTAGCATTTGTAGACTTAGAGAAAGCTTTTGACAATGTTGACTGGAATACTCTATTTTAAATTTTGAAGGTGGCAGGGGTAAAATACAGGGAGCGAAAGGCTATTTACAACTTGTACAGAAACCAGATGGCAGTTATAAGAGTCGAGGGACATGAAAGGGAAGCAGTGGTTGGGAAGGGAGTGAGACAGGGTTGTAGCCTCTCCCCAATGTTATTCAATCTGTATATTGACCAAGCAGTGAAGGGAACGGAATGGATAGTGTCTTGAAAGGAGGATATAAGATGAACATCAACAAAAGTAAAACGAGGATAATGGAATGTAGTCGAATTAAGTCGGGTGATGCTGAGGGAATTAGATTAGGAAATGAGACACTTAAAGTAGTAAAGGAGTTTTGCTATTTGGGGAGCAAAATAACTGATGATGGTCGAAGTAGAGAGGATATAAAATGTAGACTGGCAATGGGAAGGAAAGCGATTCTGAAGAAGAGAAATTTGTTAACATCGAGTATAGATTTAAATGTCAGGAAGTCGTTTCTGAAAGTATTTGTATGGAGTGTAGCCATGTATGGAAGTGAAACATGGACGATAAATAGTTTGGACAAGAAGAGAATAGAAGCTTTTGAAATGTGGTGCTACAGAAGAATGCTGAAGATTAGATGGGTAGATCACATAACTAATGAGGAGGTATTGAATAGGATTGGGGAGAAGAGAAATTTGTGGCACAACTTGACTAGTAGAAGGGATCGGTTGGTAGGACATGTTCTGAGGCATCAAGGGATCACCAATTAATATTGGAGGGCAGCGTGGAGGGTAAAAATCGTAGAGGGAGACCAAGAGATGAATACACTAAGCAGATTCAGAAGGATTTAGGTTTGCAGTAGTTACTGGGAGATGAAGCAGCTGGCACAGGATAGAGTAGCATGGAGAGCTGCATCAAACCAGTCTCAGGACTGAAGACCACAACAACACAACACTCTACTCGAACGTTGTGAATTACCTCGAAGAAAACAATTTGTTGACAAATAGCCACCACGGATGCACAGAATATCTTTCTTGTGAAACACATACAGCTCTTAATTCTCACGAAGTATTGAGTGCTATCGACTGGAGACATCAAATTGAGTTGATAGTTTTATTTTTCCAGACGGCTTTTGACACCGGTTTTCACAAGGTGCTTCCAATGAAATTCCGTGCCTATGGAGTATTGTCTCAGTTGTGTGACTCGGTACGTGATTTCTTGTCAGAAAGGTCACAGTTCGTAGTAAGTGACGGAAAGTCATCCAATAAAACAGAAGTAGTATCTGGCGTTCCCTAATCTACATAAACGATTTAGGAGACAATCTGAGCAGCCGTCTTGGATTTTTTGCTGATGATGCTGTCATTTACCATGTTGTAAAGCCATCAGATTATCAAAGCGAATTGCAATATGATTTAGACAGGATATCTGTATGGTGCTAAAGGTTGAAAGTAACTGTAAATAATGAAAAGTGTGAAGTCATCCTCATGAGTACTAAAAGGAATCCGCTAAATTTCAGTTACACGATGAATCATACATATAAATCTGCAGGCTGTAAACTCAGCTAAATACTTAGAGATTAAAATTTCAGGTAACTTAAATTGAAACGAGCCCACGGACAATGTTATGGGGAAAGCAAACCAAAGACTGCCATTTATTGGCAAAACACTTGGAAAGTGCACCAGGTCTACTAAAGAGATTACACCACGCTTGTTCGCTCTCTGCTGGAGTACTGTTGTGCAGGGTGGTACCCGCATCAGATAGGATTGGTGGAGAACATCGAAAAAGTTCATAGATGGTCAGCTGGTTTTGTATTATCGCGAAATAAGGGAGAGAGTGTCCCGGATATGATACACGAATTGGGGTGGCAGTCATTAAAAATAGAAGTGTTTTTAGTTGCGGCAGATTAGTCTCACGAAATCTCAATCAGGAACATTCTCCTCTGAGTGTGAAAAAATTTTGTTGGCCCCGATCTACGTAAGGAGAAATGATCAGCATAATGAAATAAGAGAAATCAGAGCTCCTACGGAAATATTTAAGTGTTCGTTTTTCCCGTACGCTGTTGAAGGGTGGAATGGTAGAGAAGTAGCTCAAAGGTGGTTCGATGAACGCTCTACCTAGTACTTAATTAAGAATTGCAGAGTGGTGGTGTATATGTAGATGTAAATGTAGGTGTGGTGTAGGCTGCTGGTCTCACGAAACGGGTGCAACCAGATCTCGCAATTTGGAGCATTAATCCCAGAGTTGATCACGGTCCTTCGGTTTAGAGCGGAGTGGAGGGCCTCAACCAAAGGCTTCGTCGACTCTATAAAAGTCTTGGCTGAATATTTCTGGACCTATGCTATCGGGTGGGGAATTGTAGGACTCCGCTTGATAGGTCAAAGGTGCATTACATAAAGGGAACAGCTACTCGGGTAGCAGAGTACTTGTAGAGTGCGCATGTTTTTTTTAGACTGATCACTAGTCTGAGGTACTCTGATGAACGTTTGTCACACTATGCGTAGATAGCGAAATCACTCCGCTGTCAAACTAAAGATACTTCGATTGTCAAAATTTTGTGAGTAAATTGTCAATGTATTCGTATCAACGTTCCCAAATTTACTGCCCTCCTGGAAAGCTGTCGTGCTCAAAATCTTGGGACTGAGAGCTGACTGACACCCGAAGTAGAAGGCTCTGAGATACTTAGCGAGTCATGGAACGTATATTGTAATGAGGGATTAGACGCCATTGGAGGGGGAGTGTTCATTCAATTTGGCAACAATATTGTCTCTATTGAGGTCGGAACTGAATGAGACAAAGACATTATTTGGTGACGTATAACTGGTCTACGTGAAAGGATGTTCATCGTTGGATGTTTTTATCGGCCACCGGATTCTGCTGTGACAGTCTTAGAGCCATTCAAAGAAGGTCTACAGTACCACGTAAATACTCATGTCATGTAAGACTAGTTAGAGGCGAGATAAATGTATCGTGTGGAGACTAAGACATTTATGAATTCATTGCAAGGGGTACAGAGAGACAGTCTGGCGAAGTTGTTTTGAATACGTTTTCCGAAACTTTCTTCAGCAGCTAGTTAGGCAGCCCACAGACAATGGAAGTATTTTAGACCTTTTAGCTACAAATAGGTCGGAACGCATTGACGGGTCAGTGTAGAGACAGGAATTAGTGACCATGATGTCATCATAGCGACTATGGATACTAAAGTTAGAAAATCAGTCAAGAAAGACAGGAAAGTGTTTCTGCTATAAAGAGGAGATAAGCAGTTGTTAGCAAAAAAAAAAAAAAAAATGTTGAAATGTGTGTGAAACCTTATGGGACTTAACTGCTAAGGTCATGAGTCCCTAAGCTTACACACTACTTAACCTATATTATCCTAAGGACAAACACACACACCCATGCCCGAGGGAGGACTTCAACCTCCGCCGGGAGCAGCCGCACAATCCATGACTGCAGCCCCTTAGACCGCTCGGCTAATCCCGCGCGGCAGTTGATAGCATCTCACTTAGACAATGAATTGGCAACAAGGAGTTCCGGTGTAATGGACGTAGGGGAATTGTTGATAAAATTTAAGCAGATCATACATAGTGCTTTTGAGAAATATGTGCCTAGCGAGTGGATTAAGGACGGAAAAAACCCACCGTGGTTTAACAACGAAATTCGGAGATTCTTGAGTTTGTAAAAGGCTCTTTGCGCGAAGAATACAATTACCACAGTCATACTTCAGTAAAAAACTCCTCCACAACCAAGAAAATTCTGGTCCTATGCAAAATCGCCAAGCTGGTCTATGGCTTCTATATTATCACTCGTTGACCAATCTGGTGTGGCAGTAGAAAGTAGCAAAAGGAAAGCCGAGGTTCTGAATTTCACGTTCAAGAAATCGTTCACCCAGGAGAAACGTACAAACATACCGTCATTAGTCCATCGATCAGACTCTGGTATGGACGACATTGTAATTAGCATCCCTGGCATAGAGAAACAACTGAAAGAGTTGATAACAAATAAGATACCAGGTTCGGAGGGTATCCCAGTTCAGTTTTTCAGAGAGTACTCTACGGTATTGGTCCCTTACTTAGCTTGCATTTATCGCGAATCACTCGCCCAGCGCCAAGTACCAAGCGGCAGGAAAACAACGCAGGTCACCCCTGTGAAGGGGAAAAGAACGGACCCGTAAAATTACAGACCAATATCCTTGACATCGGTTTGCTGCAGATTTCTTGAACATATTCTAAGTTCAAATACAATAAATTTACTCGAGACCGAAAAGCTTCTGTCGACGAGTAACCACACATTTAGTAACCATCGCTGAAGTGAAACTCAGCTAGCCAATTTCTCACATAATGTACTGAGAACTACGAATGAAGGGCAACCGGCAGATTCCATATCTCCAGATTTCCTAAAGGCATTTCACACGATGCTCACTGTTAACGAAAGTACGAAGTTATGAATAGGTGCCCAGATATGTGAGTGGCTCGAAAGCTTCTTAAGTAACAGAACCAACTACGTTGTCCTCAACGGCGAGTGTTCATCAGAGACGAGCGTATCGTCGGGAGCGCTCCAGGGAAATAGGACCGCTAATATTTTCTATATACATAAATGATCTGGTAGACAGGGTGGGCAGTAATGTGTGGTTGTTTTACGATGATGCTGTCGTGTACAGGGAATGTGTTGTCGTTGAGAGACTGAAGAAGAATACAAGATTAGTTTGACAAAATTTCTAGTTGATGGAATAAATGGCAGATAGTTCTAAAGGTAGAAAAATAAAAGTCAATGCAGATGAATAGGAAAAATAAACACATAATATTTGGATACAGCATTAGCAGTGTGTCTGTTGTTTATTGTGTATTGAACCGGGGACCTAGAAACGACGGAGACGCTTCGTCCCGCAGTAGCCCTCAATGGTTCACAACCCCACAACAGGCCACGAAAGTCCACCCACGCACTGCCGCCCCATACCGAACCAAGGGTTATTGTGCTTTTCGGGTCCCAGTGGATCGCCCAGGGAACGTCTCATACCAGACGAGTGTACCCCAAATGTTTGCGTGGTAGAGTAACTATGGTGTACGAGAAGGTGGAGAACGTGATCGTACAGCAATCGCCGACATAGTGTAACTGAGGCGGAATAAGGGGAACCAGCTCTCTTTCACCGAGGCAGATGGAAAACCGCCTTAAAAACCATCGACAGGCTGGCCGGCACACTGGGCCTCGACACTGATCCGGCGGGCCAATTCGTGCCAGGGATCGGCACGCCTTCCCGCTCGGGAAGCAGCGCGTTAGACCGCGCGGCTAGCTGGCTTAAAAATGATTCAAATGGCTCTAAGCAATATGGGACTTAACATCTGAGGTCATCAGTCCCCTAGACTTAGGACTACTTAAACCTAACTAACCTAAGGACATCACACACATCCATGCCCGAGGCAGGATTCGAACCTGCGACCGTAGTAGCAGCGCGGTTCCGGACTGAAGCGCCTAGAACCGCTCGTCCATCGCGGCCGGCGCGCGGCTAGCCGGGTGGGCATTACTAGTGTGCTGTATGATACAGCCACGTCGTTTAAATATCTGGGCATAACGTTGCAAAGCGATATGAAATGGAACAAGCATGTGAGGGCAGTGAAGAAAATTACACTGCACTTCCTGGAGTGGCTGAGATCCATGCAGGCAGCATTACGGAAGCTTGCTGAAACCATGCGTCAGGGGCATTTACGTGTCACTCAAGTTGGATTTCCTGACGATGCTTTGTTTCATCTTGAAATGAAGAGAGGGCTATTTCCCATAAGAATACCTGGGCTCGAGGGAGAAACTCAGCAGCTATATAATACTGTATAACATAACCATATTCTCCAGCAATCTTAGAGGACTGCCATATCAGACGCGGAGTATGGGCATTTCACGAACTTTTGGCAGGAATTCAACATCTCTAATTTAGGGGACTATGCAAGGTTTTGTATAAACACAGATAACGCTTACTTTCAGGTATTTTAGAACGATTCCAAAGTGAATAGATGGAAACATACACTCTGGATCCTACCTTCTACCACCCACACTAGAGCCTTCATGGAACGTGATGCTCAGACTCACTCGTATCAACACTGAACTCTTAAGCAATGACGAAATGCTGTTGTTTCTCGAGCGAGGGATTCACTAGGTCTACACCAATGTGTTCACAGACCACATCAAGATGATTTGAGTTACATCATGTGCTTCGATGTAAACAACTTATATAGGAATGCTATGATACCAAATCTACCCATTGGTGGGATCGCTGGCTGTCTCACCAGAAAATCGTCGACTTGGGTAGCTTCTCACTTGTTACGGCCAATTGAGAAATGGTATACATTTTTGAGGAAGGTTTAACGTATTCTAATAATCTGCATCAATCACTCTCTCTCTCTCTCTCTCTCTCTCTCTCTCTCTCTGTCTGCCTGTCTCTCTCTCTCTCCTACTCACGCACACACGGCGTTTTGCCGTTATGTCCAGAGTATTAATTTCCACGAAACTATTCCCACTCCAGGCTGTTGACAACACTGGAAGGAAAAACAAGATACAGCATAAGTTATCTAAACCTCCAGCAGTGTCTCTAGCTGGGATCGAAAGTGGATAGAGCCGCCCACACTTTTCCCTTCGGCTGATGGAACACAATGATGTAAACATTGAAAAGAAGACAGTCTGATGTGTACATTTGAGAAAGATTTTTATAAACTTATGAATGATGCAGTTGTCAGCCAGTCTGTGGAAAATTTTAGAAACCACTGCAAAATTCATTAGTCGTCTATTGGGGGGGGGGGGGGGACGACGTTATCGTGCAGGAGATGATATCGCCAGATCAAATTATAAATGAACCACAACCACAATCTTCAATAATGAATTTATTTCATTGGAGACTGCAAATGTTACAGTAGATTTCACGAAACCTGTTTATGTGGGTCTGTGCACGTTAGACTTGTCTAAGCTCCTGATGCACCTGTTCCATTATGAGCTTGCCAAAATACATTTTTCTGACCCAAAATTCCTATGTTGGGTGAAAGTTAGCGATCTATATGAAGTGAAGTGATAAGGTGGCACACCGATGCATTTGATAATCTAGATATGAGCTGATAATCCTTATGGCATCAAGCTGGCTAACATGACGTTACCGGTCAGATGAAAGATACAACGAATGGGTCGTCGATTATGGAATTCGTCTATTTAAAAAATGTACACCTTGCATATAGACACAGGTGTCACCCTTAAATGGACTAAGAATATGTGGCATGTGACCTCAATAGCTCACGCAGTTGAGAATTACCAGAAGTGTGTTCCACCTTCCCCTCTACATATGGTAGGCTAAATCATTATTCAGTCGCAACGACATGAGGTGCATACCGTATCGCAACTGAGAATCATTCTGTCATGACATGATAAGTGTGTTATTTATGCTGACAGGATCGGAACCAAAAAAATGGTTCAAATGGCTCTGAGCACTATGTGACTTAACATCTATGGTCATCAGTCCCCTAGAACTTAGAACTACTTAAACCTAACTAACCTAAGGACATCACACAACACCCAGCCATCACGAGGCAGAGAAAATCCCTGACCCCGCCGGGAATCGAACCCGGGAACCCGGGCGTAGGAAGCGAGAACGCTACCGCACGACCACGAGCTGCGGGCGATCGGAACCATACTGCACACACATTGACTAGTGTGACAGAGTGCATGCATGTGTATATGGGTTATACATACCATACAGATGCAGTGTGTGTAGGTATGTTGAATATTATGACCCACATACCATATTGTACATTTAGTTATGTACCTGAATGTTTATGTATCTGTGAGTGTTTGTGAGAGTGCATGTGCATCTGTGTGAGATTTTGGACACTGTGTATGCAAGTTACTTTCCTTTTCATACCATGTATGCCAATTACATTGTTTGCACACCCTACATATGTGCTGTGTCTATGCTGGTTAGAGGGCATACTATATTTATTGTAAATATTGTCGGCACATAAGCTTAAGTTTCACAGCTGCCGTGCACACAAGAAAAAGATAGTATCTAGTCTAATGTTATGTCTCTCACATAAACTGCAAATATTTCATGTCTGCTGTGGTTCAAGTGCATCAACTGTAAATTGTATTCGAAGAAAAACGTGTTAGCCCAACAACAATTTGACACTGAAAAAACTATAAACTGTGCTACGACTCTGTCATGCTGCTGGAACAAAAGAAAAAAGTACATCAACTGTACATTGTGTTCCGAAAACATATTTACCTCTTCTTCTTTTTCTTGTGCCTTTATCCTGCGTATGTGCAGAGTCGGCATGGCTATCTAACGGATCTGATGTGTTTAATTTAAGGTGTGGCCAGATACCCTTCCTGACGCTATCCCGTTACCCCCACCAAGACGGAATGTGTGTATTCCAACTGTCTGTGTGCGGTGAGATTATGTGTAAGTGTGTGAAGGGTTTATAAATGTTTGCAAAACGTGTAACTGAGCTGTCACCTGGGTTCCAGCATGGTATTCACCTAGTCAGATGTGGGAAACCGCCTCAAAACCAGATCCAGGTTAGCCGGAATACCATCTCTGGTTTTTTATGTGTCGGCCATATTCGATCCGGAGTCAACACACCTTCCCATCTCACAAGTGATGCTCAAACACGCGCAGCTCTCTGTGTGAGTGCCGAATACATATTCATTTGTGAGACGTATTTTTCGTATACATTTCTTTCTGTACGCAGATAAATTATTTTGTAAATATTGTGTATACAGTTTGTCTACCCCTCTTTATCTGGCAAGAGTATGAACTTACGTTGAAACACATATGACCTGAAATGTGAAGTGTATGAAAAATTTCTACATGTGGGACAGAAATTTTGTACAGAGCTTGTTACCTGAAGTATTTACTCTTTTTTTTAAAAAAAAAGAAAAGAAATAGGTAGAACAAATGAATCTAGTTTGTCAAACTCAAGTCATTCGTTTTCTTTCATTGTGTCTCAACTCTGTCAAATACAATGTGCACGAACACTCTGTGTGCATTTGACAGTTCATGCAGTATGGGGTTTGACGAAGGTTGTTTTGCAACCGATTAGTGCAGCATTCCGTGTATTGCGGCAACATGGCTGAAAAACATTATTTGGGTGCAGTTGGACGGCTCGAAGCCGGTCAAAGTGTCGCTGCTTTGGCCACAGGAATGGGTGTCCAAAAGTGTCATCTCACGATCAAAAAAGGCAACTGATGGTGGAAATACTATGCAAAAGCATTCCAGTGGTGTAGACGGACCACCACACCACTAGAGGATCGACATGTAGCCCTACTGGCGAAAAGGAACATCTCACTCCTAGGCAGATGGCTACAGACCTTGCAACTGCTACCGGTACACGTGTTTCTGCCAGGACCATTTGGCGGCGATTAAATCAGGCTGGTTTTTATGCTCGAAAGCCTGTTAAGAGCGTCCCACTTCAACCACGCCATTGACAAGAAAGAGTTCGTTGATGCAGGGAGCATTTTGGTTGTGGTCACCAACAATGGTCCATAATGATGGTCTCTGACGAATCCCGCTGCACTGCGCAAGTGATTATGGCCACCAGAAAAGTGTGAACAGAAAGGGGAACACGACACACACCACAGAATGTCCATAAACGTCATCGGTAAGGCCTAAGCGCTGTGGTGTAGGCAGGCACTGTGCACAATGGCCGAACACCACGAGGCGTTTGGTGCGAGTTACCGTTATAGCATAGCTGGAGGGCCTACTGCAGGGAAGTTATTCTGGGTTTTGTCCTCCCGTTTAGGGATGCGGTAGGTCCCGAAATCTGTTTATGGACGGCAATTCTCGCCCACACAGGACCAGTGAGGTGTCGCAAACACGGGAAGATCATGTTATTGAATGTTTGGAATGGATAGGACGTAAACCCAGTAGGGCGTGCCTGGGATGTTTTAGGCAGATGTGTTTCTCAACGAACTCCCCCTCTCCGAACCGTGCAAGATCTGAAAACCGCCTTGAGAGAGGAGTGGGACAATAAACAATTCAGCATGAATAACAGGGGCCAAATTCCCATGTGCCCGAGGATAGTACATTCCTTACTGAGAGCGCGATATCGACCTTTACGTTGGGAGTCTGACCTGTGACAAACATGAACGTTATTTATATCAGTTATCCCGCTTTCACATGTGGTTATAAATTTACCACTCATTTCGTCCATCATTGTCTGTGATTATTGCTGTTCACCTATGTCTCTGTCCTTAGCCTGTTGTCAAGGAGTATAATAGTTTACAATGTGATATTACTAGACCATACAACGTGCAGCTACATCTGCGTTGCACGTGTCTTGTTTATAAGAATGGATGCTTTTATAACATTAATAGTGTTTAGTTTTTAAAACTGTCAGGTATAGCTTCATTGCACTTGCGCTTTCTAAAAGAAGACATGCATTTACACCTCATTAAAAGTGCTGATGGCATGAAAAATGACGGATAAACGTTGTCCACAATTAACGGCAGGCAGTCTGCAGTAGCGGCGGCGGGGATGGCACGATGTATGCTCTGCTTTACTAGCCCAAGCATTATGGAAAACTGATTGCAAAAGTTAATACTGAAACCAAAAATATGAGTGTATAGAAGATTACATGTTACACGAAGTTTCTTTTTCATGAAAGTCGACACAAGACGGCAAACGTGACAAAAAAAATTCCGCAAAGTTGTAAAAAAGGGTTCTTCTTAAATAAGTAAAACAAACATAGCTTCGATCAGAAAATGTTAAAGTTAAATGGGAAAGCTATTGAGCTTTGAAAGAACTATATATCGTTTTTTTTTACAAGTATCAGTTGCTTTCTTACATTCCCAGATATACTGACGGCAAATAAAAGCGGAACACCAAAAAGGAGTTGTGCGCCATAAACGAAGGTTGGTAGGCATGTTTCTACATCTGAAAGATGATATCTATTCAAATTTCATGCCAGCCGCATAAGAATGGTGCTAGTAGCCCTAGTACGAGAATGCAAATCAGGTTCGTTTTAAATATGCGCTGTAAGGGTCGTGAGCGTTAGTTACCTTTGATACTTGACGTGGTGAGCTCATGTTAGTCAAGAATGCCTTTAAGGTGACAAATACGCCATTATCAACACCTCACTGAGTTTGAACGAGGTAGTGTAATAGGGCTATAAGAATCAGGATGCTCCTTCTGCGATTTTGCCGAAAGACTTGGCATGAATGTAGCTACTGTACATGATTGCTGGCAGCGGTTGTCACGAGAAAGTACAGTCGCAACTAGACCGGGCTCCGGGCAGCCACATGGCACTACCAAGAGGAAAGAGCACCTGTTCGGTGTATGGCTCTGGCGCTTTGCACTGCATCTGTAGTAGCCATCTGAGTAGCGACTGGCACCACAGTGACACAAAGAACTGTTACAAATTGGCTATTTCAAGGACAACTCCGAGCCAGACGCCACGTAGCCTGCAGACCACTGACCCCAAACCACCGCCATTTGCGACTTCAGTTGTGTCGAGCGTTCTAATGTTCTAATGAAAGCGGTTCTGCGTCAGTGCCAATGATGGCCGTGTGTTGGTTAGAAGGAGGCCAGTTGAGGGCCTGCAACCAACTTGTCTGCGTGGTTGACACACTGTTCCTACACCTGAATTTACGGTCTTAGGTGCATTTTCGTATGACAGCAGGAACACTCTCGTGGTTACTCCACGCACACTGGCTGCAGATTTGGTACGTCAATATGGTGATTTTACCTGTTGTGCTGCCATTCATGACCAACAATCCAGAGGGTGTTTTCCGAAAAAATGACGATTTCCCACATACCGTTGTAACCCAACACGCTCTACAGAGCGTCGACGCATAACCTTGGCCTGCTCGATCACCAGATCTGTCCCTAGTCGAGCACATACGGGACATCATCGCACGGTAACCCTAGTGACATCCAGAAACAGCATTAACCGTCCCTGAATTGACCGACCAAGTGCAAGAGTCGTGGAGCTCCATCTCGCAAATTGACATTCGTCACCTGTACAACACAAGACATGCAGATTTGCATACTTGCTTCAACATTCTGACAGCAACGCCGGTTATTAACGTACCATCATTTCACATTTTCAATTGTTTATCACGCGCTTACATTAACTTGTGTAAGCATTTTACCTAGACAAATGTATTCCGAAATTTCATTACTCTACGTTATTTGGCGTTAAAATTTTTGCCTCATCCTTTTCCTGATCGAAAAATCTGTTAAAAGTGATTCAGTATAGCTCGTTAACATTCATGTTCCCATATTTGCTATTTACTGTAAATATAGTCGGTTCTAGGAGCTTCAGTCTGGATCCGCACTGCTGTTACGGTCGCAGGTTCGAATCCTGCCTCGGGCATGGATGTGTGTGATGTCTTTAGGTTAGTTAGGTTTAAGTAGTTCTAAGTCGAGGGGACTGATAACCTCAGATGTTAAGTCCCATAGTGTTTAGAGCCATTTGAACCATTTTTAAATATAGTGCGCGTCGAGTCAACAGCGTTTGAAAAATTAAAAAAAACATCTTAATTATTTTTGAGACATACATATTTTTTAAAAGAAAGGTGCTCGCGATAATCGGCTAGATCTTCTGAGTGGTTGGCCCTACGTTAACGGTCTTAGACTTCTTTTATTTGCAAAAAGTTGTACTACCATGCAATTAAATAATTTTTGCTTACAAATAATTATATGGATCAAAAAATTACTTCCAAAAGCAGGCCGTTTAGAATCAATTTTCAAAGTGAGCGCGTGCCGTTTTTCCAACTCCGCCGCACACAAGCTGACGCACTCTGCTCTTGAATGCTTCGCTTTATTATACGATTACTAATACTAAAAATCCATGAAACATATCATAACATTCCTTTTGAAAATGTAAGTATTCAGTATTAACGTCGATGAGGTACATCGCTGTAGCATGTTAACTGCGTCCACTAGATTTAGAAAATAAGTAAGTTTTCTGGGCTACAGAATGTCGCAGAAACTTTTTTTTAAATGTCGTGAAAAAATGTCAATATCTTCTTTCTTTAAAAGTTACTTTCATAAAGTGACAATTAAGACAGTTAATTAAAAACACGTACAACAAAATTGCAAGTTTCTTGAAATCATTTATGATGCTTATAATTAAATAAATCGGAAAAATTATTGATTGGCAGGGCACTATAACTCTTTGAGAAGAAGGTAAGCTTTATACTGTCACTTCAGGTCCATCCTCTGAGAAGATCCAGCCAGTTACTGACAGCACATTTTCTTAAAGAGATCGATATATCTCTAAAAGTAACTAACATTTCCTAATTTTTCGGAAAGGTACCTTTTGACTTATCGCAGGCTATAATTACAGTAAAAAGCAAATGTGGGAATATTAATATTAACGAGTTATAGAAAACCCGATTTTAATGTTTTTTTTTCAATGTATCTCGAAACGTAAAATAGCAGTCGCTACTTATGAGCCGCGCGGAGCTGTCGCGCGGTTTGGGGCGTCACGTCACGGACTGCGTGGCCCCTCCCGCTGGAGGTACAACTCCTCCCTCGGGCATGAGTGTTTGTTCTTAGCATAAGTTAGTTTAAATAATGTGTAGGTCTAGGGACCCATGACTTGAGCAGTTTGGTCCCTTAGGAATTCACACACATTTGAACATTTTGATACTTATGAAGAAGCATTCGATCGAACTTTCTACGCCCTACAGCTTTCTCACTTAACATTTTTCGATTGGAGCTATACTCTTTCACTTACTAAAAAAACTATTTTTTGCATCTTTGCGGATTTTTTGGCAATATTCATCGTCTTGGATCGAGTTTCATAAAGAAGATATTTCCTGTAGAGTCATATTATTTGTTTTCATCAGTGCTTTTTTCAAATTTAACATTAGGTCGTCACAGGAAGCTTGACTATAATCCGACACGGGTAGACGGTTGGTTGGTTTTTGGGGAAGGAGACCAGACAGCGAGGTCATCGGTCTCATCGAATTAGGGAAGGACGGGGAAGGAAGTCGGCCGTGCCCTTTGAAAGGAACCATCCCGGCATTTGCCTGGAGCGATTTAGGGAAATCACGGAAAACCTAAATCAGGATGGCCGGACGCGGGATTGAACCGTCGTCCTCCCGAATGCGAGTCCAGTGTCTAACCAACGGGTAGACGAGTCAGCATGGTAATCCGAAACGCCACAGCACAATATCCGTTACGTGGACGGCGGCTTCTACTACAACTTTTCTGACACGTGGGGGCCGCAAGGGATTTTAATGGTGTAATGCTAATCCCCGTGCCTGTATTGAAACTTTCAAGGAAATGATCCAGTCCGACATGTCAGAACTCACACTGTAATTTATCACGCAGGAAGAATACACCGAAGGAAATACACTGTCAAAATGTCATTTGGTGAGGTGCACAAAATTTATCTTAAAAAAAGTCAAAGTTATACATTCTTGCTGCACGAAGAACCGCCCTTCTTGCCTGGTGCGCGAGTCGGCGTACAGGCAGACGCAGCCGTGACAAGAGAACGTAGTGCCTAGTCCAAAGTGTACACAGGAGAATTTTAGGCACTTAAACGAAACCAAAACTGTCTCAAACCATTATTTGTTTGAATAACTAAACTGTTGCAGATGTAACTGTTACACAAGTGGCTAGAAGAGAGAAGAGAAACACGGCAGTGTATGATGTTGCGTTACAGACGACTACATCAATCGGGACTTTAAATGGGTGACATTAAATATTTTGTAACAATTGCTGTAGCATACTTCCTATGCCAGTCTTTGATTAACGTATATTTTACTAACAATGAAACTTTTCGTTGTTTATTCCGTATAGTTATCACAAAACTGCGGAGTGTCTCTTGGATGACGAAAGCAAACATTTTCCTTACACCAAGCACATCTGATAAAAGAAAAATTAATGTATTCAGGCACTTCACAGTAATTACTGGTTTGATTTAGACAGAACTGGAATGGAGTAAAAGTTGGTCATGGTGTTGTTCTGCATATTGTGCTGCGAACCTGGCCTACTTGTTCAAATTCGTAAAACGTGATGATGCAAACTGACAGTCCACTGATGACTGAAGCTTAACAATACTGATCCGCTGATAAATCTGAAAGGACAAAGCGCTGTCGGAAACTATATTGTCCACAATTTTCTGAAAAATGCTTTACATTGTCAAAAAAATTAGTTAGTGAGAGGCTGAATCACATTATTAGTTCGTGGTGGAATCTGAATTGTGTTAAAAGTCTTTTCATCGTCTTCCTACAGATTTTATGTCCAGGCCAAGAGTCCAGCAAAAGTAATGAATTATTTTCTGCAAATGATAAGAAGACGTTTCGGACGTAACATTGAAAATCATTATCTACTTTTTTTCCAGAATTTGCTATGCCCATTATTAGATTTTTGCGAGCAAGGACTCTTCTTTTAATTTTTGGTCCTAATTTACCTCGATGTCCCTGAAGACAGATATAAAGCTGCAGAATACTAATCCGCCGATACTTATCACTGGCAGTGTCGTATAAGAATGTGTCACAGCATTCACCGACTGCACAAGCGACTCTGTCTCTTTTATGCTCCAAGTGCGGTTTGCACACAGTTCTTGCAAGAAAAATGACTGACTTATACACAGCGTTTTGGGAATAACAAGAAGGTACGTCTTCATGTCAGCTACGAATTTCTCTGTAGTATTACCTATAAATGACATCTCCTCCACAAGTTTGCTTGAGATAAACTTCGTGATTTTGCGACTTCCTTTTCCATATAATTCTCTGAATGGGTTTCACCAGATCGAAGAAGACTGGAAATCAGCAACCGTTAATCTCACTACCAATTCAGGGCGCCCTGTCTCCTATATCTCCCTCGGTAACGATGCTGTGAGTCTCACGAGCATTTCTAATTAAATAGGATAGTTTTTCTTTCACGAGTTTCATTTTGGTGCGTATTTCGTACTTCGTGTAAGTCTCTTTTCGATTTAGAGAGTTCATGTTGAGATTTTACTAAATGAACCATATTCTGTACACTGCTTAGGTATAAGCGTTTCCTTCCACTTCTACAGCCTTTCCTTTGTCACTGAAAAGTATTACTGTATATGTTTTCTTTGGATTTGGAGGCTTCTCTATTTTTATAATGGACTTTAATTGTCACGACAGTGATCTTTCGAACCGCAATTCGCGGAATCTTTCGAGTTATTTCCTGTTTCCTCTAAATTTTACATGATTTCTAACGAATTTTTGACATCATTCGAATGAATATCGAATAAATTAACTAACAAATAACACATATGTAGTCCTCCAGGAGCAGTAGGTGATTTAGATTGCATACCACATTCTTCGTATTTCATCTTTGCTATGCTGAAAATACACATTGTATTCCAGATTAAAGTGAAACTCTGAGAACTGCACAAATACAGATGCTATTAGAAAGCATATACCAAGAAACCACAAATAAAATTAATTCAGTTTTATTCCTATTGTTAACACTTCGCGATACCCCGAAGGCAACTTTTGATTTTTATGGATATTAAACGAATTGCAACTTCGAGCGAATAGTAACTGTGAGCAGTTGTGACAGAGAAACTATCAACGGAAACAGAAATTCACTTTCCAAACTACTGTCGCGTAATGCCGTATTGTCTGTTCACTGATTCGCCGTCAACGAAGGACCCGTACCCAGTGTTGTGCATGAGCTTCCTGCTACAGCTATCGCAGGGCTGTACATTTCTCCAGCCGCCTGGCGAGCTACAAATTTGGCAATTTTCAACACTTTTTTTAAAAAGATATTTTCTTTGAATTTTAGCAGCTAATATTTTGACATTGTGTTTCTTTCGGTGTATATCTCCTGTATAGAAAATATCAGGGCAGGTTTCGACATGTCGGACTGGACCGTTCTCTTCTTAGGTTATTCGTGGTTTCCCTAAGACGCTTGAGGCTAGCGCCACATTAATTTGTTTCAAAAGGACACGAACATGTCTGCCATCATCCCCCTCAAATCCGAGCTTGTGCTCCGTCTCTGTAATGACCTCGTTGTTCATGGGACATTAAACCATAATCTTCCTTCCTTGTCTGCAGTATGTGTTAATTACTCACTTGCGGTTTGTACTGCTAAGGCATTGGAACAATCTGTTACAACAGATTTTGTGCAGACATGAATATACTGCTGGTATAATACAGAAACTATTAAAGTAAGAGAATTCCAGAATTTAGTGGCTCTGTTTCATCAAATTTGGACTGCATTTCGGAGGTACTATCGATAATTTTGAGATAGATATGCTAGTGTTCGGACTTGAATTATTCATTGCAATGGGACGATGAGTGTTCATACTATCACTCGTCGTACTTTGAGTGTTTTATATTGCAATCCTGCGAAAAAAGCGGCACGTTTCGTACGAACGTTCTCCATTCCACAGGTAGTGTTGGTTTCATAAGCAAACTGTTTTAGTGAAGAATGTATAATGTTATCATAGGTATCGAATAGTTCATTGTAGATTATCCAGACAAAGGGTACGAAGCAGTAATGAATGATATCGCACAATATACAAGTGTATTTACGTCAGTCTAATTCAGATTTTCACTGCTCAGTGCTTCGTCGTAGATTTATAAAGTAGACATATTAGCATGAAAAAGACTCCTTTTCTGATGTTTCTAAGGTGCGTATATCATTTTAACACGGTTCATACAACAAATCATACCCACTGTAATTTTCCATATCTTCTTTTAAAAAATTGGTAAACCGTATTGAAATATATTATGTTAATGACCAAATTACGTACCTGAATTGAGAATTAAATGGAAGTGTTATAAAAACTTTATTTCAAGCAATGGTTTAAATGGCTCTGAGCACTATGGGACTTAACCTCTGAGGTCATCAGTCCCCTAAAATTTAGAACTACTTAAACCTAACTAATTTAAGGACATCACACACATCGATGCCCGAGGCAGGATTCTAACCTGCGACCGTAGCAGTCGCGCGGTTCCCGACTGAAGCGCCTAGAACCGCTCTGCCACTGCGGCCGGCCCCTTTTGTGGTTTTCGACGTACTTGCACCCATCCATCTGCGGTAACCAGTAAGTATCGCAACACGTCAGCATAGGTGATATTTCTTCACGCTAATTTCCCCGTACTGTAACGTGGATATACGTGAGAGGCCATGGCCACTGTATCAGTAACGACTTTGTCCTGGATATCCTGATCACTCACCCAATGTTGTTGCCAAAGTCGAAGTGACGAGTGATGCGTTTTAATATGGCCCGCCTATCAGCTAGTACAAATCGTGAATCTGCTCATCAACACTTTGTTTTACTCTGGCGCCGATTTTTCGGGAATCGACGTACTCGTGGCACACCCTTTATACTGTGATTCATGAGAAACAACAATCTCTACACGACAGTGGAGCTGTGACTCCCATGCGAAGGGCGCCATTGATTTGGCTGCGATGAAGTGCGCTGATCTCGCAAGTCTTGCAGATCCGGCACTTCACCGTCACTCTTGTAGCTAGTACATAGTTTGACAATATACTAATCACGAGACACATCGAACTTACGCATTCGCTGTAGTGGCAGGAGCGCGCTCTCTCCACTACAGCATCTACAGGGCGGTCCGTTGTTCTCACAGCGTACATGATTTCGCACGTGCCTGCTCACCTTTGTCTAGGGTTCGATTCTTACCGATATCCAATTTTTGTTCCTCTTACTAGGTTTTAGGAAACCAAACGAAGAACACATTTGGCGATATCGTCTCTGGCGGACTGCTTGAATTTGAGCGTGCAACGGCCTGATTGGCTGACTTCAATGCAAGGGCGCAACATTTTTTTTTTTTTTTTCCTCGGCACAACCTACCCTGCAACATCTTTACTTCCATGCACATGTGATACGTTGGCTGAGATATCATTCTTACGTGTACTTACTTTCAGTATAGAAAAAAGACTTTCCTGCAGGTCAATTAAAGTGAGATTAAATGATGTCTATTCGACGTGTCGGGATTTTCCTGCGTAAAGCACAACACAGTATATTCAGAGGGTGTACGTGCAACTTACTCTACCCTCAGTGGGTGTGCATGTGCAGGTTACTCCCATCATTCGGACTTGAAGCGAATCGTTGGTGTAACTAAGAAGGGATCATCATACGGACAGGTCACACATTCAACTGCCTCTAGTGAAATGACTGCAGAAAAAGTGGTGATGAGATGTACAGAGAACAAAAATTTGGCAAGCAGAGTAGGCATCGTTTCTTCCTTAAGTATTGTACCACGAGAAGGTTGTAGGATTGTTTGACTCACTGTGACGAAAAGACGAATGGAAAGAGCTTAAATCCATGCTGATGTTGCAGGTAGTGTATCACTACGAACAGATTACTGGAAGGTGGGTTGAGATACCAACCTGCCAAACGTCGCTACTGTTGACACCTTAACGCACAAGACGGGATACTTCCACTGTCTAGATTTTGAGTCAACTAGGCCGCTGAGTGGCATTCTGTGGTGTTCAGCGTTGAGTATTGCTTCTGTTTGTGGCCGTGAAATATACGTGACCGTGTCCGCTGACCAGGGGTTTCCAAACATTTCCTCTGAGGGAACACTGTGATAATCCTGGTAGTTTGGTGGAACACCTTGTTTATTTTGAAGGCTAGTAAAATTTAAAAAATGAGATAAACTTTTTTAATCCAGTAATTATTTCAGTTTTAATTCCGACGGGAACAACAAACATTCATACCAGCATCCAGTCAGAAGTCTTTATGCACAGATACAGCACATGTTTTAAACTTGCTAAGAAATTCTCAGGGTGACATTCGGAAGCTGTTTGCTTCTTTCTACAATGAGTACAAGAGTATGATACATTTTTGCCCGTGTATCCCAGTAAAATGGTTCTCAAAAAGGCCAAACAACGGTACGTCATTTAGAAGTTTCTTTGGCAAGCTATTTATGTGTTCCTAAGGGTGCTGAGTCCGAATTTTCAGAGTGCCACCAAACATTCGGTCCGGAAATTTGTGAGAAATGGAGAAAAACACTAAAAAGTGGGACTTTTAGGGTTTTTCGCTTGTAACTCGGAAAAGACTCAATTTTCGGCAAACCTGACAAGCTATGAAAATGCAGAGGATAAATAACGTTTCTCATCAGACTAACCGTATGGCGTGCTGTGCGTGTTGAAGTTAGTGCGATTTCAGAGCTGAGGAGATGGGCCATCTCAGGACCCACTACCATCCACCACCAACCCCCCGATCCCCCCGTTCTTACCGTACGTTGTTACACATCCGTGGCCGAATTACATCCCTCTGTAGCGTCACGATGTTATTAGATTGGTTGCTTGTTGATACTTGCCGTGGTGGAAGGGTGAGATGTTTTTGAGATGTCATTGACCTCCCCCTCATGGTAGAGGGAAGGACGGTCTCCCTATCGATAGTTGTTTACGAATTCGCTCTCGATTAGTTGCTTAGAATGTGCCTGCGGTTGGTAAATTCAGTTTAAAAGCGTAAAACATACAGATGTTGATGGACGACATCAGTTCCGGTATGGGTCAAATTATTGTCATTTAATATACATTATGTGATAAACTTTTCCATAAATTTTGAAAAACATCGGACCGGTGCTTCATAGAGCGACACTTCTTATGGTATATTTGTTGGCACAATTATCAGACTTTTCTGTAATGAACAATTGAATTGTTCTGAATACTGAAAAACTTAGAAGGGTCTACTTTTTTGTGTGCATGACAACTCTCAGAACGACTACGATCATTTCTAAATTATTCATCAACAGTGAAGAGATAAGATATCTCTATTTCACACGAATAACAAACATCTGAAGCCAGTCGAGTGAAAAACGTAGAAGTTTCGCTGTACGCGGAAGAGGCTTTCTAAACTGTATACCGTGTGCAGGTGTAATTCAGTAATAGTGACCGTGTGCGAATTCGGCTAGCTACGCTCTAAGTGGAGACTTCCAGTTAAGTGAGCCGCGCGGGGTAGCCGCGCGGTTTCAGGTGTCGTGTCACGGTCCGCGTGGCTTCCCCCCCCCCCCCCCCCCTGGAGGTTCGAGTCCTCCCTCGGGCGTGTGTGTGTGTGTGTGTGTGTTCTGTCCTTAGCTTAAGTTAGTTTAAGTTAGATTAAGTCGTGTGTAAGCTTAGTGTCCGATGACCTCAGCAGTTTGGTCCCATAAGATCTTACCACAAATTCCAAAATTTCCAATTAAGTGAGCGGTCATGCTGATATACCAATGACTGTTGCGAGTGGTCTCTCGTGTTACGCGTTGATTGATCTCTCATTACTCGATGATGAATCGAGTGTGTTGACCTGAAACACGTACAATCCATCCTGCACTGGTGTCGGGCTGTAATAATTCCCCACACTAATGGCCTGCGTATTACGTTCTACTCTTTCACGAATTCTCTCATGAACGGTCGATATCATTACTGCGCTGTTTATTATCTATATGCGGTTTCTGCTGATTTGCAATTAAATTTCTCAGTGCCTTTAGTGTGATAATTCTGCAGTTATAAGAAGAGTGCTTGGAATTATCAGGCAGGCACAGCGGTTCTTAATGTCGTCCCTACCACCAACTAGTGTGCATTCCAGCTTACATGGTAGGCGGTAGACGGTAGCAATATTAAAAAAAATTTATTCTTTTTTCATAAAAAATTGACATAAACTATTTGGTAAGTAACTATTATTATATGCCTTAACTTGCTGTAACTCTGCTTCATAATTTTTATAAAGTAAAGTTACTTCCCCACATTATATATTACCATTACCGTAGAGCCGGTGGGCGGTTGGAAAATTTTACTGTTAACAGAGATACAATAGTGGGCGGTAGGTGGAGAACGTTGACTACCCCTGCTTTAGAAGGTACATAAACACAATGATGCATGAAAATCGTGTCAAAACTTCAGTATGATAATGGATTTAAATTATAATAACTGTAATACAAAATAACGACGTACAGCAAGAAAGGAAGAGGAGGAAATGAAAAAAGAGAAAACAGGAGCGTGATATTGAAGGAGCCAGGGAGAGAGAAAGTGTGCAAGTTTCAGTATCATTCTTGAGACTGTGGACTGCAGCTTTCGTGAAAGCGGTCGGAAGGAAAGTGAGAGATAACTTTACCTCAAGGGGTAAGCCTTCGGTTTATTTTTCTTATCTGGGTATATTTGCACTTTGTCTGATATTAAAAGGCAGGCTATCGATGACTCAAATAAAGTTGTTAGTATGTAACCATGATAATTTTGTGAAAAAAGGGGTATTGTTTTAATCCAGTGGTGTGTCTGTCGTATATCTCACAGAGGATTGAGGGCTGAGTCAAAGTGCTGATAGTTGCCACGGTCTGGAACTTGTTGCACGGCTGAACAAGAGCCGAAGACGGGCAATAATATGATCCGAGCCATTTTCCTCTTCATACCTTGGATGAACACTTTTCTGTGTGTCTGTAAGGTGTGAAGCGATGAAAGTACACTGTACAATATAATTAAAAGATGACGTCTTCGAAATGCCGTCATTTTCTCCAATTGTAACGCAGAAGCTCAAAATTTGGCTCGACGGTATGTACTGCCTTCCCCTGTAATGGTGCAAACGTATGGCGCCTGCGACCTCACCCTCGGGCCCGGCGACGCTTCAAACAGCAGTGTCGACACATGCGGAATATAGGCCCGAGTTCAGAAGTCCATGTGAGGTGTAATGCGTGTTATTGAGTCATATTGGCACCAACTTTCTCCACAATTTTGCCCCATGTCATCGTCGACGGGACATACGATGGGAGGTCAACACCTCGCTCCTTGTACCCACATCTGACCCCCTTCTCTTGACGCCTCTGGGATGGAACTCAGAACCGCTACTCCTAGCATTGATCACGCGGTTTTCTAACAGATGGCAGAAAAACTTTACAGACACACCGACGACTCAGGAGGTAGCATAGAGGGCGTCAGTCAAGCCACGTATTCCCTGGCCGCTTTCATTTATTCACATTTCGCAGTAGGAAACGACGGTTTGCAGTGTGATGTGCAACTTAACGACGTTCCTTCCAACCTTGGACACCGCTGACCCCTGTCCTTCCCCCCGCCCCCCCGCCGCCCACCCACTGATGATACAGCTTTCTCTGACGATATCGTGAGGCTGCTACCCCACTGAACGAGATCTGACCGCTCTGGAGTGTGGTGTAACCGCAATTTTTGTGGTGTACAGGTTGTAACCATTAGGGGTCGTTCAAAACCTCACGTCAAAATTTTAACGTGATCCAAGTAGCAAAGGGTGTTCACGCTTTTCAAACTTTCTGTTTGCGTTCTCCTCTGGCGTTATTATGGTGGAGTGCGATAATGACATGTGCGTGAATAAAACTACAAGGGGTCCACCTAAGGGCCCCAGTTTCGGCAGAAACCTCTGTGCCGCCCGCGAATCTTTGTTGAGCACTTTAGAAATCTCTCAATACATCTCACCGATGATTGCCTGCTGGAAGGACAGGCTAGATTTTCGGTAGCCCTCAGATTTCGCATGTGGCCAGCAGGCGCTAATGCAGCGATATAGCGACACATAGCTGAGGTTGCGTCGATAGTGTTTCTTATTCCACCAACCCGTCGCCATTGACCAGTGCCTGTCTCTGTACAAAGGCATATCATTTTTAAACTGCTCAAAAAAGATTTTTTGGTGGCACCTTGGCCAGCTGTAAGAAAACTGCGTGATTTCGGCGCTGGGAGTCGTGGTTCTGAGCTCCATCGCTGAGGTGTCAGGAGAAGGGGTGAGATATGGTTAAGAGGGTGGAGTGGCGACCTCCCCATCGCGCGACACGTCGAAGGTGAGGTTGGGCAGAAATGTGGTAAGATTTGGTGCCAATACGACATCATTAAACCATCTTACACCTCCCATAAATTTCGGACCTCTGGCCTTTTCTCCCCATGTGTCGACACATTGCTGTTTGAAGCGATGCCGAGCCCGAGGGTGACGTTGAAGAGTGTCCCGCTTTTGCTACATTACAAAGGAACTTCTGCGTCGCTATGGGAGAAAATTGTGGGGTTTCAAAAAAGTGACGCTTTAATTGTGTTGCACAATGTAGTTCCCAGCATATAGACACAGTATTTTCAGTCGAATGTCAGTGATGATCCAATAATGCACCAACATCTCTAACTGATAAACTGAGAGGAATTGCAATGTTATTAGAATGATGACTGGAATGAATTCTCGTCAAGGTGAAGTGATAAGTCTCTGATGAACTATGAAGATTCGTTGTGATTTAGCAGAACATGTACTATTTCGTTTACTCACTGGTAAACAACTTGGAGGTTTTCATTAAGTTTCAATTAAACTATTTCATCTAGCGTTCAATAACAATGGAAAGTCATTCTCACATAGAAGAAGAATACGATGAAAGTATGCGAGATATCACATTGGAAAAAAACGTGAGTTCTTCCATTACCAAGGAAATATGTCGTAACGTATTACTGTGGGACTCTTTTTCGACCTACAGCTGTGTCTTTACGCTACAAGAAGTTCCATCAAACAAGTGCGTAACAACGACTGTAGTATACAAGTTGCTCTTCACATTCACTGAGAGACGATATGCGCAGGAACATGCTAAATATACATGTTTGTGAAAACAACAGAGTGTAAATTTCTTATTTGTGGGGAAACGTCCTTTTTTACTGTTGCCGGGCACCCCAGCACCTGTGAAGTGGCTCTACCTTCGCCGTAACAATCACCATATTCTGTGGCGAATATGGGAAGATGGTTCGGTGACCAGCGTCATTAGTCCCGCCTTTGGTTGGCCACTCTCTCCATGAAAAATGCAGAGGCCATGTCACCAGAGACATAGAACAGAGTACATATCTAAGCAGACAGCAAGTTTAATGTCATGAACTGCGTTTGCGCTCAAGAACGATGTAATGGTGGATGCAGGAATGTAAAGGCGACCAGCCAATCCGGACGAGGCTTCCAGGAAACACAATAACCCTTTGGAAATAGGCAGATGGAATACGAATAGACGAATTTCGCCGACGGATTAACAGTAAACGGTTCCACAATTTTTTTCTTTATTGTTATTTCACTCCGCAAAATTCGGCGGGCTGGCAACGGCACAATACGCTGCTCTTCAGTAAAGAGACTTACAGAAAAACATAGTCAAATGAGGTAAGAACACAGAACATTGAATGGTATAAATTGGTGAATAAACAAGAACAAAAACAGATGAGTACACATGGTAGATTTAAACACAACACATACAAGAGCGACACATAGATGCAGAGAATGAGCACTGTGAGTCGACACGAAAACAAAGAAACACCGCAGTGGGAACACAAATGACTGATGCTGGCGACGCTGTTGATGCTGGTGGAACGTAGCACTGCACACGGCACTGGAGAAACACTGACATCACAACGAAAACATTAAAAATCACTGCCTCGAAGTGAACCTACCACCCAGTGAAGGGAAGGAAGGAGAAGAAAAGGGAGGGGGGAGAGACGGCAGGGGGAAACCCGGAGGGGGGGAAGAGAGGGGCGGTGGAGGGGAGAAGGAAGGAGCCGGAATCCAGGGGGGGAGTGAAAATGAGAAAGAAGGTGGTAGGTAGGGGAAAAGGAGGAAGAAGAGAAGGGGGAGAGAGCGGGAGGAAAGAGGGAGCCCCAAGGAGGGGGGGGGGGGGGAAAGAATGAGGGATTAGAGCTGGTAGGAGGGGTAGATGGAAGGCACGAGGACATCATCTGGGAGGGGGAGTTGGCGGAAGTCTCCTTGGGCGAACGTATGGGACGTGTGGAAATGGAGACAAGGTGGGACACTGTGGTACAGGCTCAGCAGCGTGCTAGGGTGGGAGAGGATGGGGGAAACCAAAGGATTGGGGGGATCCAGTTAGCGGGAGATGTATAGGATCCGTATTCGTTCAAGGAACAGGAGGAGATTGGGGAAGGGAATCAGATCATAAAGGATTCACATGGGGGACGGATGCGATAAGTGAGGTGGAGTGCATGGCGCACCATTCTGCCATGTTTGGACACCTAAAAACGTACTGGAGTCTGCCAAAAATGGAGGCAACAAATCAAAGCATTGCTTTTAAACTGTGTATGTCCTACTTACATGGGATCCCTTTGATATCAAACACTTGGAATCGCACGAAACCATGCTTAGACTAACACTTGTCCATAAAAGCACAGTCGTCTGTTTCATTTCCATGCAAAGCTCTATACTTGTCTGCTAGCGCCATCATATGGTAGCATGTTGTAGCTGCACAAACAAGTGCTTTAGTTGCATGACTGGTATAGCTGCAGTACAAATGTGTCTCTTGGAATGTTCACATGTGGGTTACAGTGTAAACTGTGCACAGAGGTATCATGATAAGAACTAATCCTATGAATGCTGTCCAAATATTAGGGGCAAAGTTGTGATGTGCTGAATATGGAAATTAAATCAGGGTTGAGGGTAGAGTGTTCGCAGATATATTATATAACATGTTATTCATAATAATAATGAGGATGAGACAGAAGTAGCCCCACCTGTACAACTCCTCCAATATACTGATGGCACCACCTTCCTGGCTCTCTATCCTTCCCTTCAATGGTCCCAATGCACCCTACAAACCAACCTTGACTCGTTCACTACTTGGTGCAACCAGTGGTTCTTTCGTATCAACCTCTCCATGACCCAGGCAACCATCATAGGTCACACCATCCTCTCCTTTTTCTCCATGATTTCTACGTAATCATTTATGGCCATGTCATCAAGCTCACACCAACCCTGAGATACTTTGCCCTCACCCTCAACTGCCACCTCACCTGGATCGCTCATCTCCTGACCATCCAGCAGAAAGTCCATACCTGCCTCCGCCTCCTGAAATTACTGTCCGGCTGGACATGGGGACTACATCCTTCCACCATCCTCCACACCTACAAATTCCTCATCCATCCTATCCTCAGTTATATCAGCGATGCCTGGATCACCGCACCCCCCTCCCCACTTTTATAAGTCCCTCCAAATCCTTGAACCCCACATCCTCTGCATTGCCTTGTGTATCTACCTTCTGTCAACCAAATGTCTACTGTATGGCCTCATCCCCTTCCCCCACCTCCTCCTTTTCCTCCAACAGATCTGCATCCTTTACACTGTCTGCAGGCCTGATCCCCCCACCCCTTGGTGTCCTCCGGCCTGTCCATCCCCCACCCACTGCCGCTTCTCTATCGTTGTATTCCACCCTCTCTCCCTGTCCTTCATCAGGGAAATTTCTAGCACCTCCCCCTCCCGGATGATGAACTCTACCATGATAGCTACCCTTCCTACCAACTGTAGCCTGGCCTTGCCCCCCCCCCCTCCCCAGGGCCCCTTTTCCCCTCCCCTCATTCCCCATAGCGGTTTCTCGTGCTACTGCCCCTGAGTTCTTGCACTCCCTCCTCAGCTGTTTTCCTCTTCCATAATTCCCTCCCTGGCCCCCTTCAGAGCACCCCCCCCCCCTGTTTCCCTTTCTCCCCATCCCTTCTAGCAATGCCCCTTCCCCCCTTTCTTCTCCCTCATATCCCTATGCCTGGCAGATCCTCCAAGTTTGATCTTTGTCATCAGTGTGCTACATCAGTGTTGGGCTCAGTGCCAATCTACAGTGACGTCAGTACTGTGGTTTTAATCGAGTGCTTGACTTTATCCTCCAGCCTTACTTCGCCTTCTTTTAATCGTTACAGTGTGTTTTTTTGTAATATACTTTTTCAGATTTTTATCTCCATTTTTACAGTCACCCACTTTTTTACGCTCTCTTCCATCATTTCCCCCTTTTTTATATCTAAGTTCCACCATATTTTCTCCTTTATGTTGTTTTAAACGTTTTCCTGTTATGTAGTTACTGTCTCTTGGCTGAAGAGCGGCGCCTATGCTGCTGCCAGCCCGCCTCGGATGGGGAATTGAAATTCAATAAAAACAAATACAGAAATGCATGATGTTAAGCTACATCTAGATCTATATGGATCCTCTGCAAATTACACTTAAGTGCCTGGCAGAGGGTTCGTCGAACTACCTTCACAGTAATTCTCTCTTATTCCAATCTTGAACAGTGAACAGAAAAGATGAACACCTGTATCTTTCCGTTTGGGCTCTGACTTCCCTTATTTTATTATGATGATCGTTTTTGGATATGTAGATCGGTGTCCAATAAATATTTTCGCATTCGGTGGAGAAAGATGGTGATTGAAATTTTGAGAGTAGATTCAGCCCCAACTAAAAACGATTCCCTTCACACGATGTCCACCCCAAATCCTATATCACTCAAGTGACCCTGTCTCCCCTACGGCTTTATAATACATAACGTGGTTCTCTTCTTTGAAGTTTCTCGATGTACTCCGTTAATCCTATCTAGTAAGGAACACACACCGTGCAGCAGTACTCCAAAATAGGACGTACAAGTGTATAGGCAGTCTCTTTAGTAGATCTGTTGGATCTTGTAAGTGTTCTGCCCATAAAACGCAGGTTTTGATTCGCCTTCTCCAAAACACTTTCTATGTGTTCTTTCCAATGTAAGTTGTTCATAATTGTAATTCCTAAGCATTTAGTTGAATTTACGGCCTTTAGATTTGACTGATTTATCGTGTAACCGAAGCTCGACTAATTCCTTTTAGCACTCATGTGGATGACTTCACACTTTTCATTATTGAGGGTCAACTGCCAATTTACGTACCATACAGATACCTTTTCTAAATCGTTTACAATTTGTTTTGGTCTTCTTATGACTTCACTAGTCGATAAACGACAGCATCATCTCCAAACAACCTAAGACGGCTGCTCATATTGTTTTCTAAATCGTTTATACAGATAATAAACAGCAGTGGGCGTATAATACTACCTTTGGGAACGTCATGAATCACTTCTGTTTTACTCGATGACATTCCTTCAATTACTACGAACTGTGTCTTCTCTGGCAGGAAATCATAACTGAGACGATAGTCCACAAGCACGCAATTTGACTACAAGCTGCCTGTGAGGTACAGTGTCAAAAGCCTTCTGGAAATCTAGAAATACGGAATCAATTTGAAATTCCTTGTCAATAGCACTCAGCACTGTGTGCGAGTAAAGAACTAGTTGCGCTTCACAAGAACGATATATTCTAAATCCATGCTGACTGTGTGTCAATAGACTGTGTGTCAATAGATCGTTCTATTCGAATACAATATATATTCCAAGACCCTGCTCCATATCGAAGTTAATGATACGGGCATGTAATTTTGTGGAATACTCCTATTGCCTTTTTTGAATATTGGTTTGACGTGCGCAACTTTGTAGTCTTTGGGTACGGGTAATTCTTCTAGTGAGCTGTTGTATATGACTGTTAAGTATGGAGCAATTGCATCAGAATACTCTGAGAGAAACCTAAATGGGATACAGTCTGGACCGGAAGACTTGCTTTTATTAAGTGATTTTTGTTCCGAAAATATATGCTTCTAAACTCCTCATGTTGGCAGCTATTTTTGATTCGAATTTTGGAATATTTACTTCATCTTTTTTTGGTGAAAGTGATGTATCCTCCGAACAAGACACAGCCAGGGCAAAAACACCACAGGCACAATGATGAGAGCTGGTGCCAGTGCCATAGAGACTCGCCACTTGCGCGAGTTCCACCAGCGCCACGGTCGGCGCTGAGGATAAAGATATCGACTTCCCCTCGGCCAGTTGCCGGCCGAGTACAATCCCACAATGACCGGACAACGGACAGAAGCCTACTCGGAAGATAGGAGAGCAGCCCTGGCCCACTTGCTTATAGGTCATCGTCCAGCACTGTCTCAGACAGGGAACGTAGCTTAGTGAATAGACAACTTTTGCAAATTGCATTTGTTATATAGTGTGAAGTTAAACGGCGATTATTTGCACTTATCTATTGAGGGCATTTTTCGTGCTATATTTTCTGCAGTGTAGCAGATTCGTTATTCAACAAGTCACAAAGACAAGTAAACCTTTTTAATTCATTCGTGTGACTTCGTTACTAATTTGTTGGAGTGTTGTAGAATCTATCCTATTACCTGACCCTGGGGCATAGCTGTATAACAGTGGCAGGGAGAAACTGTCTTAGCGGTGAACTGCCCAGAAACCGTTTCACCAATTCTCAAACTCGGCTTACCGTAGCAATAGTGGCAACACGGTCTCCATAGCAGTGGCTACGAGAACTTTACAAAACTGGCGGCGAGGGTTTAAAAAGTAAGGAATTTAGGGAGGTTGTGTTTAGTAACTCCGCTTTGGCAGCATTGTCATCGGTAGTACACATCATCAAAAAACGTTTTGCATCACCTCGGTTCCGAGAGTTCCGGAACCTGTACAGTTAATTGTTATAGAGATCAACATAAACATAATGTCCGTCCTTTTTATTGCTCATGAAAACCACACATTGCATGGAGTACCACCATACAGCGAGACCTTCGGAGGTGGTGGTGCAGATTTCTGTACACGCAGGTACCTCTAATACTCAGTAGCACGTCCTCTTGCATTGATGCATGCCTGTGTTCGTCGAGGCATACTATCCACAAGTTCATCAAGGCACTTTTGGTCCAGATTGTGCCACTCCTCAATGGCGATCCGGCGTAGATCCCTCAGAGTCGTTGGTGGGTCACGTCGTCGATAAACAGCCCTTTTCAATCTATCCTAGGCATGTTCGATAGGGTTCATGTCTGGAGAACATGGAGGCCACTCTAGTCGACCGACGTCGTTATCGCCGGCCGGAGTGGCCGAGCGGTTCTAGGCGCTACAGTCTGGAACCGCGCGACCGCTACGGTCGCAGGTTCGAATCCTGCCTCGGGCATGGATGTGTGAGATGTCTTTAGGTTGGTTAGGTTTAACTAGTTCTAAAGTTCTAGGGGACTGATGACCTCAGAAGTGTAGTCCCGTAGTGCTCAGAGCCATTTTTCATGTCGTTATCCTGAAGGAAGTCATTCACAGGATGTGCACAATGGGGGCGCAAATTGTCGTCCATGAAGACGGATGCCTTGCCAATATGCTGCCGATATGGTTGCACTATCGGTCGGAGGATGGCATTCACGTATCGTACAGCCGTTACGGTGCCTTCCATGACCAGCAGCGCTGGTGAAGAGAACGTGATGCCAATCCAGAGCGGTCCATTAGGCATGTTGTTTTGCCCATCTGTACCACGCTGCATGATGTCGTGGTTGATGGACTTCGCCATGGATGTCGGGAACGAAGTTGCGCACCATGCAGCCTATTGTGCACAGTTTGAGTCGTAATACGACGTCCTGTGGCTGCACGAAAGCATTATTCAACATGGCGACGTTGCTGTCACGGTTCATCTGAGCCATAATCCGTAGGTAGCGGTCATCCACTGCAGTAGTACCCCTTGGGCGGCCTAAGCGATGCATGTCATCGACATTTCCTAACTCGGTGTGTCTTCTCCTTGTCCGAACATCATCGCTTTGGTTCACTACGACACATTAGTGGACCAAAGTTCGTTCTGGTGCATTTTGTTAGTGTGGGTTGCCCACATCAGGAGCAGGTATGCACTCAGAGGCAAACCTATTGCTCTCCTTTGATTGACAGGTCATTAACCTACTGTTCTCCTTTAATTGACAGGTTCTTAACCTATTGTTCCCACGCCCTCTCCCCCCCCCCCCCCCCCTCCTTAGAAGCCTCTCCGCCTCGCTGCTACAGGTACACTTTCATGTTTGAGTTATTGCAATAGCTCCTCTCTCTCTAATCAATTTGATTGGCTAGTTAATTAAATTGGCCAAATAATTAACTTCTCCCCCTCTGGTGAACCCCATCCCCTTCTGGAAATTGGCAGGAAAAAGACTCAGTTGATCGGTCATTTGGAGGGAATTCGGTTGCAGTGTGTGGAATTTTGTTTAAACATTTTGGACACTGTATAGATTATTGTTTAATTATTTATGGCAGTGTATGGATTATATTTATTTAATTAAAGAATTTGTCCAGAAATAGATTGATGTGGATGGACTATTGTTTGAACAATTCAGACAATGTGAGGAATATTGTTTATTTAAACAATTTAGGGGATTGAAGGCAGTGTATGGAATATATGGAAATTGGTGGCTCTTTGATTGAGAGAAAGGGTCTCACAACTGGAAATTCAAGGGTATATTGTTTATTTATAAAAAATTCAGTTTATGGGGGTTGGATTATCTTGCTCATTATTCTCTGCTGTTTGGAAATATATAGGTCTTGTAAGAAGTAATTGCATGGGATAAACATGCTGCATAACCTAATGTTTGGCACTACTCTTGGCGTCTTATCCTAATGTTCGGCCCTTTGTCGGCACTTAACCTATTGTTGTGTTAAGTGGGTTTCCTTGTCTCGCCATTTCCTGTAACTATTGTACCGTCTTTGATACCAAATTAAGTAATTAGCTATGTCCTCCCACCATTTTCTGGTAAACTTTTCAAATTTCAAATGCTTTTGTGCGCCATTTCTGGCATATTCTTCTTTGCCACCCAGTAGTGGACTACTGACCCATTTAGCGGAACCCGAAACCTCACAACATTATGGCACAATTCGAGGAATCTGCAGCCTACACGGTCCCAGAACCATCTGAGCCTCTGATTCAAACCGTCTCGTCGTCTCTGTAACAGAGTCCCGCAATCGGTACTGTCGATTATGCTACAGATTGTGAGCTCTGCTTTAATTCCACAAGCAAGACTGGCAGCCCTTACCACTTCTGACAGCCACTCGAAACCAGAGATAATCTTATTCTATCCAATGCGGCACACAACATTGATAACGGCGTGAGCCACCACCTGCAGCTGGCTGCATCCTGTGCTCTTCATGGCATCCAGAAGGACCCGATCCACCTCTGGAATGACTCCATCCGGTAAGCTCACGGAGTACTCATTGGTTTTCTTCCCCTCCTTGGTAGCGATGTGCCTAAGGGACCGCATAACTCGCCTAACATTGGAACGACCAAGTACCAATAATCCCACCCTCTGTGAATGCCCAGATCTTGCAGGCTGAGAAAATTCCTCTGAAATAGGACAGGCGACTGCATCTCGCTGAGGGACAGCGTCAGCCACAGACAGCACCTGGATCCTGTTTGTCAGGCTATCCGGCGAGGCCTTACGTGCGGCCCGGAGGCGACCTTCCACTCGACCACGGGTGAGGGATTAACCTCAATGCCACTGGTGCGGACCGATCAGTGATATATATACTGATTTGAAGGACAGGAAAAACCTGAACCTGAATGTGGCTGTTTAAGCAGTATACGTCGTTCATCTCCAGAGCAACAGGAACAGTCCAATCAAAATTAGTTAGAACTATCTCCACTCAAACGGTCGACATCCATTGTTTTATAAGATGTTGATGACAGTGTACTAGAGAACATTTATGAAGACTATTACAGTCGTGGTTCCAATTCATACAGCAAACTAATGAGGCGTTATAAGTGCATTAAAAGTAAATAAAATTGCAAATTAATTCTAAATTTTGTTTCTAGCAAAGGGCGAGAAGAAGCTCGCCTCAAAGGAAACACTGTCGCAATTACAAACCATAATTATAAACTCCAAAGATCGGGGCAAACACGCCACATGGGGCTGGACGGTGGTCTGCTACAGGAAGCGTACCGAGTGCGGTGGTCGGATTGACAGCTCGTATCTTATTGTTGAATCCTCAGTACACCACTAAGCATCACTGTGACCTCGCTTTTTCGCCATAAATTTGATTTAAAGGACTATTCTGCCTTTTTGTATCGGTACTGACTTGAGCTCAGTTTATTGTATTAATAACGTTCGGCCTCTTCTGTATTTTTGGGCTACGACTTGGCGTCGATCTGCCTAGTCTATATCAGGCTGCAACCAATAGTCACGACGAGGAACGCAAACCCATACGTGCTGTTAGTTTATCATGGAGGCAAAGTTTACTGAGTTACAGCTGACGCAGCTGATGGTGCTACACCAACAACATTAACAACAACAACAGGAACAAGAACATAAACAGAAAGTTCAGTGACGCTTTTAAGTACTAAAGAAACCACAAGAGACTTGCTGAAGTTGTGTTGTGGCCAACTATTCCAGGTAGCAACATCTTGCCCATGGAAAGGTGATGGGACGAATTAGCATGTTCATAACAATTAAACTCAGCAATCGTACTTGGAATTTAAGTGAAGGATCATGACAGATAATGGAGATAGCAATGGCAGTGTTAACGCTCTATCGTTTTATATGCTGATCTGATTTCCTGAATATTGTGACGAAGGTGTGTAAAGGAGAGCGGGAATCCATCAGGGGAGAGAATGCGCTGGAGTTAGACCTCTAGATACACCTGGCATCCTCTCTTGGAACGTAGGAGTTGGTGTCCTTTCAAGTTGGACAGTGAACTCATGGCCAGCGAAGGTACCAGGCCACGGACCGCCAGTCCCGAGGGTCAATACACAGAGACTCGTGATGTGACGCCATGTTAAAATGCAACCCCACCTGTTCCCACAGTCTAACTTGTAGTCCGTACCACTCGTCCACAAAAAAATGGTTCAAATGGCTCTGAGCACTATGGGACTCAACTTCTGAGGTCATTAGTCCCCTAGAACTTAGAACTAGTTAAACCTAACTAACCTAAGGACATCACAAACATCCATGCCCGAGGCAGGATTCGAACCTGCGACCGTAGCGGTCTTGCGGTTCCAGACTGCAGCGCCTTTAACCGCACGGCCACTTCGGCCCGCACGCGTCCACAGATTAAGGAGAAAAACTTCCCTATTGGTGCGAGGGATCTCAGAGAAAGGCTGCTGGTATCTCTGGATTTTCGAAAGAACATGCTCCAGTCGCAGATAACATCTTTAGAAAGGATACCCAAAATATCAGCACCAAAAAGTAATTAAAGTGGAGTGATGAAATTTATGGATTACATGTGTGTAGGTACCATATTTAAGAGATTTACTTTGCAAGATCAGAGGTTAATGTGAGTGCGAGATAAGCCATTGCAAATGTGAAACGCTGGTACATTAATAACCGGTGTAACCGCCAGAAAGGTGAAAGCAAGCATGCAAACGTTCATGCATTGTGCCGTTCACGTGCCGGATGTCAGTTTGTGGGATGGATTTCCGTGCATGTTGCACTTGGTCCGTCAATACTGCGACAATTATTGCTGTTTGTGGATGACGCTAGAATTGTCGTCCAATGATGTCCCATACGTGCTCGATCGCAGACACATCTGATCACAGAGCCAGCCAAGGCAACATGGCGACACTGTATAGAATACGTTGGATACAATAGCTGTATGTGGTTGGGCATTATACTGTTGGAAAACACCCTCTGGAATGATGTTCATGAATGGCAGCATAACAGATCTAATCACCAGATTGAGGTACAGATTTGTAGTTTGGGTGCGTGAGATAACCACGAGAGTGCTCTGCTGTCATATGGAATCGCACCCGAGACGATAACTCTAGGTGCAGGTCTACCATGTCTAGCACGCAGACAGGTTGGCTGCCGGCCCTCAACTGACCTTGTAACCGACATACAGCCATCGCTGGCCCCGTGACAGAACCAGTTTTCATCAGAAAACACAACAGATCTCCGCTCTGCCCTCCAACGCGCTTTCGCTTGACGCCACTGAAGTCGCAAATGGCGGTGGTTTGGGGTCAATGGAATGCACGCTACAGGGCGTCTGGCTCGGAGCTGTCTTTCAAGTAACCGATTTGCAACAGTTTGTCGTGCCAGTAGGGTGCCAACTGTTGCTCAAATTGCTTCTGCAGATGCCGTACGATGCGCCAGAGCCATACGTCGAGTAAAATGGTATTCCCTCTCGACCTTGCATTATCGTGACCACCGTTGCCAGCAATCATGTATAGTGACTACATTCCTACCAAGTATTTCTGCAGTATCGCAGAAGAAACATCCAGCTTCTCGTAGGTCTTTACACCACCACATTCAAACTCACTGAGATATAGATAATGGCGTATTTGTCGCCTTAAAGGCATTAACATTAACATTAACATTAACTCAACATAACCAATATCAAAGTGAACCAACACTCATTACCGTTACAGCGCGTATATAAAGCAAACCTGATTTGCATCCATATAGTGGAGCCCTACTAACACCTCTGTTACGCGGCTGGTGCGAAATTTCAATAGATATCATTTTTCAGATGTACAAACACGCCTTCCAACTTTCGTTTATGTCGCACAACTCCTTCTTGGTATTACGATTTTTTTCATCAGTGTATTTATCATGGTAATTATGGAATAACTCAGGAACATATTTTACTCCTTGATTTTCCTTTCGTGATTAATGTAACCCATATCCAGGCAAAATTAATGGAACGTTATACAGTGTTCAGGGCTCCATAACTTGTGACGTACTTGAAATTCCGTTGCACAACTTAAATTGTCAGCACTGGCTCCTGAGGAGCGATATGATTCTGTACCTTTATTGGTTAAACCATCGGAATAAAACAGTAAGGGCTTGTATGTTCTCACAGAATGCGTGGCGAAGAGGGGCTGTTTCCAAGAATATCAACATCTACGTTTCCTACATTCGACGATTCGTAGGAAACACAGAATATATATCTCTAACAGTTTCTGCTGTATTGCAAGGCCAGTAAATTGGTGAGACTCATGTTCAGTGTGCTTTGTTTTTATCCTCTAGTAATCACATTTACGATCCGGATCGCTAATTACATGGAACAGCAGCTGGTCATTTGACTTCATCTGCAGGTTTTTATCCTGTCATTTCAAAATGAAAACATATGTAGTAGGGGCTAGATTAAGTTTCAACCAGTCTCAAAATTACGTGAACTCCGGTATAAATCCTGGTTAGCCGACCTACATGGTCTTCGTCAAGAGTATAATTTTCTGAGATCTGAATATAACACATTTTATGCCGAATCTGTAATTCGGGAAGTGTTTGTGAGTCTAGTTCCCAACCATGAAGTTGGAGCTAACACACTGAAGCACTCGCACTTCGGAAATCAAATGGTTCAAATGGCTCTGAGCACTATGGGACTTAACGTCTAAGGTCATCAGTCCCCTAGAACTTAGAACTACTTAAACCTAACTAACCTAAGGACATCACACACATCCATGTCCGAGGCAGGATTCGAACCTGCGACCGTAGCGGTCGCGCGGTTCCAGACTGTAGCGCCTTTAACCGCTTGGCCACCACGGCCGGCACTTCGGAAATCTCATTGTTGTTTAATCGAGGTTCTCCACTTGGTTCAGTAATTGGAAATCAGCGGCGCAACGTGCCTTCGTAATGCACATGTCATTAAAACTTAGAGCTACAAATTTTTTTAGGATACACTCAGCCTTTTGCTCTGAACGATCTTTGAGAACATAAGGTTTTGTGGTAACAATCGCACATAGCCAATGGGAGATGCCTGTGGTGGCAGTTAAGAAATCTAGTTGTTTGTTGGTGTTTTAAATAATCTACCGTCGCTTAATGTAATGAAGATGTTTATCCGATTCCGCGCCCAAACGAGCTAGTGGATAAACGATCAGGGAATCAGTTCCATTTTCAGATAGATTTCGCTGACACTTACGTACAATTACCATTTGATGAAGACTCGAAGCATCTTACGGTAATGAATACATTGTTCGGGCTGCATTAACATAACGCCTTTGGTGTTTGGAGTGCTTCCACAGTTTTAAAGAAATACATAAAGCAGCTTATACATCGAACACCACAAGTTGTGAGCAATCGACCTGACACTATGGTCACTGGGTAGACCCAGCAGCAAAATCTCAAAACTTTAAAACAGCTACTGAAAGATATATGGCCGCTTCCTTAGCAGAGTGATAAGCTGCCATGCGGAATATCCTAGTTCGATTCCCGTACACTTTTCCTTGGTGGAGGGAACAGATAAGCGGTGCACTCAGCCTGGAGATGCCAATTGAGGAGCTATTTGACGAAGTAGTGGCGTCTCCACGGTCTGGAAAACCTGCGTAACAGCCGTGAGAGCGGTGTGCTAACCACATGCTCCTCTATACCGCATCCGGATTACGCTACGAGGCAGAGTATAACATCGCGGCAGACAGCGTAGCTTTTTCCCACGAAGAATCCAACAGCTCAGCCATATACTGAACAAAAATGGTCTTAAGCCTTCGTTAAAACGATAGAATGATGTAGTATGACAAATTCATACTGAATGTTGGAATGATAGCATACTAAATCAATCAATTTCGGGAAAAAGGAGTAAAATTTCATTAGTTAGCTGCCTTTTATCGAGGCTTGATGAAAATAAGAAACTGTTTGAAGTATGTTCCTCACTATATTAACGACAGTAAAACGTTTAGACCTGGTGGCAGATTCTGTCTCTCTAAGTCCCCGTCAGCAAGTAAGGACCAGTTACATTCATGTTTAGAAAACTAAAATGGCGCTGATAAATTAGAGCGGAATAGAACAGGAGGCACCAGCAATTATTTATAGTGGGGGTTGGGTTGGGTTGGGTTGTTTGGGGAAGGAGACCAGACAGCGAGGTCATCGATCTCATCGGATTAGGGAAGGACGGGGAAGGAAGTCGGCCGTGCCCTTTGAAAGGAACCATCCCGGCATTTGCCTGGAGCGATTTAGGGAAATCACGGAAAACTTAAATCAGGATGGCCGGACGCGGCATTGAACCGTCGTCCTCCCGAATGCGAGTCCAGTGTCTAACCACTGCGCCACCTCGCTCGGTTTATTTATAGTACCAATAAATTCTATGCCCCAGAGAAATAGCGAGACTCACGGTTCAGGGCCCGACGATTCACAAAGGCTGGCCGATGTGGCCGAGCGGTTCTAGGCGCTTCAGTCTGGAACCGCGCGACCGCTACGGTCGCAGGTTCGAATCCTGCCTAGGGCATGGATGTGTGTGTTGTACTTAGGTTAGTTAGGTTTAAGTAGTTCTAAGTTCTAGGGGACTGATGACCTAAGATGTTGAGTCTCATAGTGCTCAGAGCCATTTGAACCATTTTTTTTATTATTCACAAAGTAGTACGTAATACTTGTCCACGCACCTGTGCAAAGATACGTAACCGGCGCTATTTCTCGATTCGCCGTAGACCAGAGCTGGATTAACGTCACAATACATCTACATCTACATCACACTTCGCAAGCCACTTAATGGTGTGTGGCGGAGGGTACTTTCGGTACCACTATCTGATCCCTCCAACCCTATTCCACTCACGAATAGTACGTGGAAAGAATGATTGTCGGTAAGCCTCTGTATTGGCTCTAATTTCTCGAATTTTCTCCTCATGGTCAGTACTCGAGATGTATGTGGGGGGGAAGTAATATGATGTCCGACTCCTCCTGAAAAGTGCTGTCCCGAAATTCCAATAGTAAATCTCTCCGTGATGCACAACGTCCCTCTTGTAACGTCTGCCAGTCGAGTTTGTTTAGCATCTCCGCAACGCTCTCTCTCCTCCTAACGATCCCTTGACGAAAAGAGTCGCTCTTCGTTGGATCTTCTCTATCTGCTCTATCAGTCCTACCTGATAGGGATCCCAGATAGATGAACAATACTCAAGAATCGGGCGAACAAGCGCCTTATAAGCCACTTATTTCGTGGATGAGTTACATTTCCTTAAGATTCTTCCGATGAATCTGAGTCTGGTGTCTGCTTTTCCCACTATCTGTTTTATACGGTCATTCCACTTAAGGCCGCTCTGGATAGTTACGCCTAGATATTTTACGGCAGATATTGTCTCCTGATATTTGTCATCAATAGTGTAGCTGTACAGTAGTGGATTTCTTTTCCTATGTATGCGCAATATGTTACATTTATTTACGTTCAGAATCAACTGCCAGAATCTGTACCATTCATCAACTCTCTGCAGGTCGTTCTGCAAATTCTTACTATCTTCTGGTGTAGCTACTTTGGTATAAACAACTGCATTATCTGCGAATAGCCTTAAAGATCACCCGACGCTTTCTACTAGATCACTTATATATATTGTAAACAGCAGCGGTCCTATCACACTCCCCTGTGGTACTCTGGATATTACCATTACATCTGTCAAATCAGTTCCGTTAAGAGTGACGTGTTGAGTTCTATCTGCAACGAAGTCTTGAATCCAATCGCAGGTCTACTAGGGGAATAATTTCTTTCGCATGCTATTTATAGAATCTTGTAGGTATCTCATCTGGTCCTGAAGCCTTTCCTCTACTAATCGATTGTAGCTGCTTTTCAGTTCCACAATCGGTTATCTCAATATCTGCAATTTCGACGTTCGCACGACAATTGAAAGGAGGGACAGTGTTACGATCTTCCACGGTGAAACAACTTCGGAAAACCGAATTCAGTATTTGGGCCTTCTCTCTGTTATCTTCCGTTTCGGTGCGGGTGTGGTCGCTGGGAGAATGGATAGATCATTTTGCCGGCCGTGGTGGCCGTGCGGTTCTAGGCGCAGCAGTCCGGAACCGCGGGACTGCTACGGTCGCAGGTTCGAATCCTGCCTCGGGCATGAATGTGTGTGATGTCCTTAGGTTAGTTAGGTTCAAGTAGTTCTAAGTTCTAGGGGACGGATGACCTAAGATGTTAAGTCCCATAGTGCTCAGAGCCATTTGAACCAATTTGATAGATCATTTTGACCCACTTACTGGTTTTACATACGTTACATACGACCAAGATCTCTTAGGGGCTTTACTCAGGTGGGCTGACAACGTCGTACTTTCAAAATCATTGAACGCTTCTCTCATTGATCTCCTTACGCTCATTTTCGCATAGTTCAGCTTTTGTTGGTCGCCCGCATCTCGTGGTCGTGCGGTAGCGTTCTCGCTTCCCACGCCCGGGTTCCCGGGTTCGATTCCCGGCGGGGTCAGGGATTTTCTCTGCCTCGTGATGGCTGGGTGTTGTGTGCTGTCCTTAGGTTAGTTAGGTTTAAGTAGTTCTAAGTTCTAGGGGACTTATGACCACAGCAGTTGAGTCCCATAGTGCTCCGAGCCATTTGAACCATTTTTGTTGGTCAGCTAGGTTTTTACTTCTCTTGAATCTGAGATTAAGTGCTCTTTGTTTACGTAGCGCTTTTCTAACACGGCTATTAAACCATGGTGGATCTCTTCCACCCTTTAAAACCTTACACGGAACATACTTGTCTAGGGAATAATGAACGATGTCTTTGAATTTTTCCATTTGTTCTCCACATCGTCGTCCTCATCACCGAATATTTTATGCTGACTGCTGAGATATTCTGAAATTTGTATCCTGTCACCCTTGCTGTACAAATATATCTTCCTGCCTTTCTTAACATTCCTTGTAGGACCCGCAGTCATAGATGTTGCCATAGCCTTATGATCACTGATCTCTACGTTAATGGGTTCGCTAAGTTCAGGTCTGTTTGTTGGCAGGATGTCTAAGACGTTACCCTCACGTGTTGGTTCTCTGACTGTCTGCTCAAGGTAATTTTCGGACAAGACATCCAGAACAATACCACATGGTTCTCTGTCTCTGGCACCAGTATTGATGGCATAACACTCCCAGTCTATACCTGGAAAGTTGAAGTCACCCCCTATTATAACGGGATGTTCAGGAAAATTACTAATGATATTCTGCAAGTTCTGTCTGAAGCTCTCGACAATCACAGATCCTGACCCAGGTTGTCTATAAAATCATCCAATCACCATTTTTGACCGATCTTTACTCACAGGGCCCATAGTGAGCGGTAGGTGCTCATATTCTTTTAAAAAATTGTTTCATGCTAAAGCATTATCCAATCAACGTAATAGAAATTAACCTAAACACTAAAACAGCATTTGACTTTTATATGTTACATTCACATAGTGAAGATAATTCACTCTTTAGGCAAGTGAATGATTAAATGTTTTGGATCCCTTTCCAGGAGGAAAATTCGTGAAATCGACCACGTGGATATGCGATAACGTGTCAAGGCTGTCAAATTGTGGTGGTCAGCTCTGTCTTGATTCCAGTCCAGTTGGTTCAGAATAGTTCTGCTGATCAACTTAAATTTGAGTGCCTAGACTCAACAACGCATTTATAGCTTGGATAAGAGTCTCCACTGCGTAACGCTTTACATAAACGTGAATAACAGGAAATAAAATATCTTTATTAGAAAACCAATGTTGTTCACAAATCTATCTCATCACTCGCATATATATATCTGTAGATTTAACAATTGCTCAGCCTGCTTAGGTGAAACAAGTATAGAAGGATATCTGTACTGCAAATAAAAAGCAAGGAATATTAGGTAGTCTGCATCTCGGCAAATTATGTCACATGTATCACAGTTCTCACAAAGAATTACTCTTGCCCTTTTAAAGTGTTAGACACTGAATGTGACAAAAGATCACGAGGCACTCTACAGGAAGATAGCACACAGTAAAACACACGACAAACAGGTGAGTAAAGCCCCATCTACGTTGGGCTTAACAGTGACGACACTGGGGTGTCAAACTGACTTGAACACTAAACCATGCACGAAAGCTTCACAGAAATGCTTTTAAACATGGTAGACAAACCACTGTAATGGCACAATAGCAATTGACTTGAAAATAGAAAAGTAAAGAAAACCAGCACTAACTGCGCTGGATTATCACTAACAGTAAATCTAACGAACACTTGTTAGATTTTGGGAGTATTCTAATTGCCTGTCTGTTAACATCAGCATCTACAGTCTGGACACTAGCTACAGTCTTCGCCAAAGAGAAAACTCCATACAGCCTCGTATTCTATAGTGGTAGACAGTTGCCGTCAACTGGGCTCCGCTTCTTTTAGTGGAGTAAAGGAATAACACGTCTGAACATACCTCTTCTTCATTCTGCCACTAACTCGAAAGTAAATCGATTGTTGAAGATATTTAAGGCGCAAATGAACAAGCTGATGATGAATCTGACCTCTGCGGAAGCCGTGAGACGCTTTCTCACTACATATCGACCCATCCTGGTACACTGCTATAGTCAAGCTGGGACGCTGCTCGGGTGCATTGACCGTGCCCTTTCCGATCTCTTACGCTCAGCACTCGAGTCCAGTCCTCCCAGCCACACCCATAGTACTTTGTGAGCTCTCTTATCTGACATATATTGGGATGCATTCTAGGATTGGTCACTGTTCTTAGTGGGCGTCAGTTCTTTGATATAATTGCCACAAAAGAGCAATACGTGAGCTATCGCGCTCAGATCCAGTTGTGACAACTAAATGACGTCACGCTCCCGACATGGTCTTGTCAGGGACCAAACAACCACCTCAGACCATCACGACTGCCGATTATGCCTCCCAACTGATTCAAGACGAGATCGATTCCTCCTGTACTTGTGCACACATCCTACCAAAGCTCCTCACACCAGGGAGCGTATGGATGATACCTCCAGCTGTGTAAGCCACATTCCAGCCAGACAACTAGCCCCTGATTGCCATCGAACCAAGGTTACAGGGTACTTCTAATATGTCGCTACCTGCCAGAATGAGATTTTCACTCTGCAGCGGAGTGTGCGCTGATATGAATCTTCCTGGCAGATTAAAACTATGTGCCGGACCGAGACTCGAACTCGGGACCTTTGCCTTTCGCGCGCAAGTGCTCTACCAACTGAGCTCAGTATCGTTGTGTTGCCGAGACAGGATCTGTAAATCGACAGGCTTCTAATCGAGGAAGGTCACGTATTGCACGTAAGCCTGACTGGGAGGAGAACGTTCTAATGCTATTCAAAAAAAGGGAAGGAACAAATATTAATGTTTAAAGTCCCGTCAACATCGACGTCATTAGAGACGGAATACAAGCTCGGAATGTTTCGAGGATGGGGAAGGAAATCGGCCGTGCCTTTGCGAAAGCACCATCCCGGCATTTGCCTGAAGCGATTTTGTGAAATCAAGGAAAACTTAAAGTCCGGACGCGGATTTGAGCAGTCGTCCTCTGGAATACGGGTCCAGTGTGCGAACCATTGTGCCACCTTGCTCGGTATATCTGACAGGATTGACGTCGCTGGATCGTTGCCACTTTTTGTACTGACAGGACTACTGATAAGCGAAAAAGAAACTTACTTCGTAACTGATAGGTTGTACCCTGTGAGAGAGGCCAGGGATGATGCCAACGTCCGAACTAATCTGAAATTCCAACTCACCGATGTGCTGTCTCAGCTAACGTTAAGTGCAGCTATTGTATGTGCAGTACCGTTGTAACGGTATGCTTACCTAACCATGAGTTACTGTAACAAGTCGTATCGCCGATCAACGTAATTGAAAACCTCTGCAAATTGTTATACGAGGAGTGTTCAATAAGTAATGCAATATCTTTTTTTTTTCTGAAATCGGGTTGGTTTTATTCGGGATTCTAATACACCACATTTTTCCCCACACTTTTGAATACAAAATATTATTTTCCAAAAAAACTCTGTTCAATACCACGGCCTTAAGCCACCTTACACGCAAGCCTTTGTGCCCACACGGTACAACTCTACTGGTCGATGTCGGAGCCAACTTTTGCTTCGTCAAAACCTCCCTATCATCCGTGTACTGCTTCCCGCTGAGCGCATCCTTCATTGGGCCAAGCAGATGGAAGTCGAAAGGCGCGAGATCCGAACTGTAGGGTTGACGAGGAAAAGCAGTTCAAGCGAGTTTTGCGAGCTCTTCTCGAGTGTGCAGACTTACGTGAAGCCTTGTGTTGTCATAGAGGAGGAACACAGTGAAGTCGTTTGTTTAATTTCCTAAGGGTAGCACCATACACTTCCGAGTTGATCGTTGCACCACGAAGGACGGCCTCGGAAAGAATAGCCCCTTTAACAGTTCCCGAAGACCGTTTCCATGACTTATCGTCTGAGGGTGGGGCGTTGAACATTTTCTTCAGAGAAGAGGTGGTGCGGCGCCACAACGTGGATTGCCATTTTGTTTCCGGCTTGAAGTGATGTTTCATCTCTGCGACGATGTGTGACAAAAGTTTTCACAGTCGGTCTCATAAGACGCAAGCAGTTACGCACAGATGGTCCTTCGCTGCTCTCCATGGTTTTCTTTTAGGCTGCGAGAGACCAAGCAGGCACACACCTTTGAGCACCCCGGCTGGTGGACGAGTGTGTCAGCTCTACCAACAGAGACCTCCAGTTGAACACCAAGGTGTTCCATTGGGACCCGTCGACCACTTCGAATGAGAGCGTCCGCACGTTCCAACATCGCAGGACTCAGAGCAGTATGCGGCTAGCCGGCACACCGAAGTCCGGACATATTTCTGCGATCTTGTTGCAATAATGACAGATGCGTCGCCCAACGACAAAAATGGTTCAAATGGCTCTGAGCACTATGGGACTTAACATCTGAGGTCATAAGTCCCCTAGAACTTAGAACTACTTAAACATAACTAACCTAAGGACATCACACACATCCATGCCCGAGGTTGCATTCGAACCTGCGACCGTAGCGGTCACGCGGTTCCAGACTGTAGCGCCTAGAACCGCTCGGCCACACTGGCCGGCGCCCAACGACACCCCGTGCTATTGTTCACTGCCAGGTCGCCGTAGAAATTGTGCAAGCGCCTATGAATATCTACGATGTTCTGGTTTTCTGCCAAAATAATCTCCATGACAGCTGTCTGTTTGGAACGCATCTCCGTTTCAGCTGCTATTTGGGAGCTACGTATAGTGTCGCCACCAATCGGAACTTCATGAAAAAACAGGAGTTTAAGTGGGATAATTCCACGATGTCGCACAACAAACTCCACATTTTTTTCAGCCGAAATTGGCCGAGAAAAAAAAGTGATTCATTGCTTATTGAAGGCCCCTCGTATCTAATAATTTCCTTCCTCGTTTGGAGTGAGTGCTTCTCCTTACTACTGGTTAATGCTTGCCACCACTGGTTAAGAACTGTAAGGTACGACTCTTTAGATGTATGTCTTGTTACAGGGGGCGATCAAAAAGTGCCTGTTTTAGTGCGCTGCAGCAGCGTATATGCAGCCGAACTCGACCCCGATGTGGATATACAGAATGGTTCAAAATCCGTATTATTTGCTCTATGGGTTGTAAAGGAGACTTAGCAGATGAAGCCTTCATAAGGAGCCCATATCCTGAAATGTACCGTTTGGATGTAAAATCTGTTTGAGGCTCGGATGATTTTAAAATCCCCCTTCACGGTACGCACTCAGTACCGTTTGGAGCGAGTGCTTCTCGTTACTATTGGTATAATGTGAACTCTGACCTGTTTGCCGCAGGAGCACATGGCATAAGCAATCTTTCGAGTACTTGTTCTCGGGAGACGAAGGACGTCCTCTTCAAATTCGAGAGTCCTTCGCGTCCGTGGAGCACTGCAGCTAGCTCTCCTAGTTTCGAACGTACCAATTTCTCGCAACCGTTGTTGTAGGCTGACGAAGGTGTTAACGTGATGTCATAGTTACGGCAGGGACTGATAAGGCGCCCTCTTCTCAGCGTACCGTGAATTGGGAGATTCGAAAATGATCCGATCTTCAAACTGATGTTACGACCAAACGGTATATTTCCGGACACGGGTTCCCTACTAAAACTTCATCTGCTAAGTCCCCACTACAACCGCTAGAAGACTATGGCCGGAATTTGGAATCAGCCTGCATGAACACCGACATGTAGGCAATGAGTACGAACGGAAATTTTTTGGTCGCCCCTTTGTACTTCAAAGCATGTTTCCTGTATTGTGCAACCGATAGAAAAGTATGGGAAGTTGGAATCTCGTACAATAAATATCTTGATAATTTACGATGTTTTATCTGTTACTCAGTCGCTACCGTACCATTCCGAAAATAAATGCTAAACGCTGTTTGTCTGAAACTCAATTTCAAAAGCTCCGCGGAAGTTAACGTATTCGATACATTCTACTTGCGTAAAAGCCGAGTGATAAAATTTATATAGCGTGTTAAAATATAGTATTCCATATTCTGAGAAGTGATATTAGGGATCCAAGGAAGAAAAAAGTGTGCTGTAAACGTGAGCTCTGAAGTGCATACCTTCAGAGCTATGAGCACTTGTTCATCTTCGGTACTGTGAAACACTGCTACGGTCGCAGGTTCGAATCCTGCCTCGGGCATGGGTGTGTGTGATGTCCTTAGGTTAGTTAGGTTTAAGTAGTTCTAAGTTCTCGGGGACTTATGACCTAAGATGTTGAGTCCCATAGTGCTCAGAGCCATTTGAACCATTTTTTACTGTGAAACACACCTTTTCTACGACAAATTCTTCACTTCCCATACTTTGAGAGGTGGTAGTATGGACCAAAACAAGTAGGAAATGTCCGGTGAACAGTAAACATAACCGGCAGGAGTGGCCGACCGGTTCTAGGCGCTACAGTCTGGAACCGCGCGACCGCTACGGTCGTAGGTTCGAATCCTGCCCCGGGCATCGATGTGTGTGATGTTCTTAGGTTAGTTAGGTTTAAGTGGTTCTAAGTTCTAGGGGACTGATGACCTCAGATGTTGAGTCCCATAGTGCTCAGAGCCATTTGAACCATTTGAACTGATGACCTCAGAAGTTAAGTCCCATAGTGCTCAGAGACATTTGAACCAGTAAACATAGGCATACCTTAAGAGCTATGAGCACTTGTGCAGTGGAAGAGGCGTGTTTCACAGAAGCGAAGACGAACGAGTGCTCGTAATTCTTAAACTGTGCATTTTAGAACCCATGTTCACTGGATACTTTTTTCTCTTTTCGGTCTACACAACCACCTCTCATAGTATGGGAAGCGAAAATGCTTGCAGCAGAAGAGATGTGCTTCACAATAGCGAACATAAACCAGTGCTAATATTCTCTAAGGTATACATTTTAGGGCGCATGTTTACCAGAACTTTTTCTTGTTTTGGTTCATACTACCACCTCTAAAAATATGGAATACCGTTTTAAGCAGCCTGTATAGGTGTTATTTTCTCCATATATCATTACTTTAACCCGCAGTCCGTGTAACCATTCTTTTTGCCAACTTTTTATTTAACTGTTTTGTTAAAGAGCTTGCTTATCATACAAATTACAGGATACTTGCAGTTGTAATGCCTTTTCCCAGACATTGAAAGCCATATTATGTCTGACATACATTATGTGATCAAAAGTATGTGGACACCTGGCTGAAAATAACTTACAAGTTCGTGTCGCCTTCCATCTGTAATGCTGGAACTCAGTATGGTGTGGGCCCACCCTTAGCCTTGGTGATAGCTTCCACTCTCGCAGGCATACGTTCTGTCAGGTGTTGGAAGGTTTTATGGTGAATGGCAGCCCATTCTTCACGGAGTGCTGCACTGAGGAGAGGTATCGATGTCGGTCAGTGAGGCCTGGCACGAAGTCGGCGTTCCTAAACATCCCGAAGGTGTTCTATAGTATTCACGTCAGGACTCTGTGCAGGCCAATCCATTACAGGGATGTTATTGTCGTGTAACCACTCCGCCATAGGCCGTGTATTACGAACAGGTGCTCGATCGTGTTGAAAGATGCAATCGCCATCTCCGAATCGCTCTTCAACAGTGGGAGGCAAGAAGGTGCTTAAAACATCAATGTAGGCCTGTGCTGTGATAGTGCCACGCGAAACAACAAGGGGTGCAAGCCCCCTCCATGGAAAACATGACCACATCATAACACCACCGCCTCCGAATTTTACTATTGGCACTACACACGCTGGCAGATGATGTTCACCTTGGATTCGCCGTACCCACACCCTGCTATAGGATCACCACATTGTGTACGGTGATTCGTCACTCCACACAACGTTTTTCCACTGTTCAATCGTCCAATGTTTACGCTCCTTACACCAAGTGAGGCGTCGTTTGGCATTTACCGGCGTGAAGTGTGGCTTGTGAGCAGCAGCTCGACCATGAAGTCCAAGTTTTCTCACCTCCCGCCTAACTGTCATAGTACTTGCAGTGGTTCCTGATGCAGTTTGGAATTCCTGTATGATGTTCTGGATAGATTTCTGCCTATTACACGTTACGACCCTCTTCAACTGTCGGCGATCTCTGTCAGTCAACAGACGAGGTCGGCCTGTACACTTTAGTGCTGTACGTGTCCCTTCACGTTTCCAATTCACTATCACATCGAAAACAGTGGACCTAGGGATGTTTAGTGGTGTGGAAATCTCGCGTACAGACGTATGACACAAGTGACACCCATTCACCTGACCACGTTCGAAGTCCGTGGGTTCCAAATGGTTCAAATGTCTCTGAGCTCTATGGGACTTAAAATCTGAGGTCATTAGTCCCATAGAACTTAGAACTACTTAAACCCAACTAATCTAAGGACATCACACACTTCCATTCCAGGGGCAGGATACGAACCTGCGATCGTAGCGGTCACGCTGTTCCAGACTGAAGCGCCTAGAACCGCTCGGTCACACCAGCAGGCTCCGTGAGTTCCGCGGAGCGCCCCATTCTGCTCTCTCGCGATGTTTAATGGCTACTGGAGTCGCTGATATGGAGTACCCGGCAAAAGGTGGCAGCACAATGCACCTAATACGAGAAACGTATGTTTTTGGGGTGTCCGGATATTTTGATCACATAGTGTGATTTAATGGAATGCATATTGGTAATGTAGTTTTTAAAATAGGTTATGTTGCAGTATCCAATTAATTAACTCAGCTGGGCGTCAGTCATATTACCATAATTCAGTTAAACATACAACGCAGAAAGAGAGATCGTACTGTAGAAATGTGATACGGAAATGTGGGGCATCAGGCAGTGAAACATTAGCTTTGGGAAGTCGATGGACTGAAACGTGACAAATAAGCATAACCAACTTACAAAAGCTTTATAGTCCAATGGTTGACTGAGAAAAACAAATATATATCGATTCCCATAGTCCGAGAGTCTCCCTGCCTGTAGTTCTGAGCAGCTAGTGATACACGTTATATCTGATTACAAACTCTGGTGCACAGCGAGACGAGGCTCGTGTATACCAGAGGAAGCAGTGGCGAGACGTGGGTGGCAGGCGTAACTGACGTGCGTCGTTATCAGATCATCAGGACGGAAAGCGGTCAGCTTAGTGTATGGAACAGGAGGCTGTGGCAGAACTTGCCTGGGTTACAGTCCTGAAGCAGCAGCGGCATCCTGATTCTTCCAAGGTTCCAACAGAATAGAACTGTGTGTGCTACGTGAGCTTCTTCGAGACTCTATCTAAACTGCATTATCCCGGAGTGTTCATCTGCCATTGCTCTCCTTTTCCCAAGCAGTGCTCAGACTGGTTCAACCGCTGTAATTTCTGTAGTCAGTGGGGTTGTGAAATTTCAGATTCGTTGATTGCACTGCCTTCTTGCTGCCAGTTTACTCATCTGCCATACAAACACCCTTCAGAAACACATTGCAACTAGAATTTAGATGTTGTATTACCACATGCTTCTCGCCACGGCTTCATTCCAACTGACTCAGGTTTTCAGTGTAGTTTCTCTGCACAGCCGTAGGTATTCTCCAGTGACGGACATTTTCTGTGTCCAAGTAAACGGCTTGAGCTTAAGGGCTTTAAGAAGTATGTCAAGCCACCTGCTATCTAACAGATAACGGGAGGTTTCTAGGACGACCTCTTCTTTACGGTTTCCGCAATCTGCCATTGTGGAACAGGATCGTATACGGTGTCTACATCCGTAAATTAAAATCAGATGCAAATATAATCACTCACATAATAAATCAAACCATCCTACGTTTAGCAATACTTACACAAATTTTGCAATGGGAGCATACAATTTATGTAACTTGTACATACATCATCGGTATCCAGTGATACATCTCTGAATAAGGGAATAAGGCTCCTAGCTGACTGTCCTTCACTACCCATTTCTGTAAACAATGAAGTTCCACTTCCATCAGCCAGTGCGCGTTGTTACCCGGTAGACATGGATATCGGGCTGGATGTTGTCCTAATGGGACAGAGAATGCTAGTGGAACGATTTTCTTTCTATTAAGCTTGAGATCGAATCTTTCCACCTTTCATATTGTGTATAATTAGCAGAGTTCCAGTATCTCATCTATTCAGGTTGTATTTCGGCTGGGGACTGATGACCATAGATGTTAAGGCCCATAATGCTCAGAGCCATTTTTTTGTATTTCGGCTGAACAACGTTTATGGCTCAGATTACAAATGGGCCATCCTGAGTAATATATTCCTCGGTTCTCCAATAAAACAGCTAATACTGATAGCGTGGTTTGCAGTTTTGTAATATGATATCATTCATCGCTGATGAAATCATTATCCAACGCAGTTTCACAAAACAAAAGGGCGTGGGTTGTGACCTTCTGTGACAATGACAACTCCGATATTAATATGATCCCCGCGCTTTAAAAGTCGTGGCCACCATTGGCGCTGCTCTCTGTTGTAACTAGACACGCTGTATCCAGTAACGCCAGCGTCCCACCTACACTACTGCCTGGCTTGCAGATGTGTCCTGCAATTTTGTAATATGATATAATTTATCGCTGATGAAATCATTACCCAAAACACATTCACAAAATTAAAAGGCGTGGGTTGTGACCGTATATGACAATGACAGCTCCGATGTTCATATGATCTCCGCACTTTAAAAGTCGTAGCTACCATTGACGCTGCTCTCCGCTGTAACTGGACACGCTGTATCTGATAGCACCACCGCTCCATATACACTGCTGCCAATTAATATTGCAAATTCATGAAGTGAGCGTATAAAAAATGTCAAATGGTCATGATAGGCACTAAATGCTCGGATATACAAATTATTAGAATTTCAGCACAACCACACAAAGGAGGTACGAATAAAGCCAATCTATATCCTGTCTCTCAGGAAATATTTCGCAGTGGGTCTGTACTCATAAATCGCATTTGACTGTTAATTTTTGCCTGGTGTAAGACTGAGAAATCTCTATTTGAACTTGTCGACATTCGAGAGTGGTAGAATCGTGGGCTATGCGGACTGCGGTCAATTGTTGAGCGATATTACTGTTCGCGTTGGTCGGGATTCAAAGACTGTCATGCGAATAAGCAGTCTAAGGGCAGATGAGGACACCGCCAGACTAGCGCCCTGGAAAACAAACAGTTCACTCGGCCGTGCAGAACCATACAGCAGCGTTAGGAAAGGCGCTTGTTTTCAGCAAGATAAGGGTGCATTCGACAGTAAGCGTACCTAATATTTTCCAAAACGCAGCTCATAAAAACGGTATTTTATGGTGCTCATATCTCAGGTTCTGTTGGTAATGGAAATGCCGTGTGACTAGGGCCTCCCGTCGGGTAGACCGTTCGCCTGGTGCAAGTCTTTCGAGTTGACGCCACTTCGGCGACTTGCGTGTCGATATGGATGAAATGATGATGATAAGGACAACACAACACCCATTCTCTGAGCGGAGAAAATCTCCGACCCAGCTGGGAATCGAACTCTGGGCGTTAGGTATGACACTCCGTCGCGCTGACCACTCAGCTACCAGGGGGAACAGGTTTTGTTGGTGATGAAAAGGAAAAGTCAAGTGTTTTGAATAGCCCTTGATCTAGGAACCATATATACACCCAACAGAAGGACCACCTTAGTATCACTATGCTACAGTACAGGGTCATAGTATGAATATTACACTTCCTTCAGTTTATGCAACTGGAGCAAATCGGTTGATTCTTTTCGCATTGTGTGTGGTCTACGGTGCGTTTGATGGGACTTACAGAGGCACCATTAGTTCATTGGCAGTTTCTCGGAAAATCCCAAGAAAAGGTATTTTTTACTACATTTTTACCGTCACCAGCGGACCAAATCCAAGCCGAGAATTCGAGACTGCTATGCACAGAAAATGGTCGAAAATTTTACGATGTATTTCTAAGATGCCGACCGCGAACAACCTTGAAAATTTTCTACATATCTTTATCCGTTTCCGAGATACAGAGGTTCAGAGTTACTGCACTTCTGTACGTAAAATACACACTTAAAATTCGGTGTGAGACGAAAACGTAGTTTATGAAGTGACTTAGCAAAGCAAAATGTGCTGAAAAGTGTCTGTGTTATCATCTGGGAACCCCACATTGTAGCACAGAAGCACATGCAAAAATTGTTTGTGCGTAAAATCCGGAATGAGGTGTAAAATTAGTTTCATCTGCATCACAGTTTCGCGTTATTTCACTTTCACATAAGTAAACTATCTAAATTTCTGAAGTTAATATTTCTTCTAAAATGAAGAAGAAGAAATATGACGGGGTCTAATAACACAGAAGATTTTAACTTCAATGACAATGGCTACGAAAGCCTGCAGACTTACATATCTAAATTTCACTGACCTGTACATTTCTTTTCATATGAAGCACATGTCCTGGTGCAGCAGGGAAAAGGAGGGAACCAGCGGAAAAAATTCTCCTATCGGAGAATAAAAAGTACTAATGTGTTTCTCTTTATTTAAAAGACTCTGGCTGAAAAGTGAGGTACAGCTGCCTCATTCCATCTTCTTCACCAACTTTAAAAACTTTCCCAAAAGCTTTGGCATGCAAACACATTCGCTGTCACGGTCTCCCTCTTGCTCTCGCTTATTGTTAATATCTCATTCCTCCCTTCCTACCACTGCTGACTATTTTCACGTCACTGAGAGAGAAGTAGACGTGGCAGTGGCAAAGAGACGAAAAGTAATAAATACTGGAAGGTAGCAGATAGTGGAGACAGTGGTTGTGTTGTAGAAAGATCGAAGGAGACAAGGGCGGTGTAAAAGAAAGAGAGGGAAACAGTGGTAGTGGAACATAGTTGAAAGTGACAGAACAATGCTATAAAAAGAGTATAAGAGACAGTGGGAGGGGATGGGAGGAGGAACAGAGTGCAAGAGTGGAAGTGGGTGAGAGCCAGTGATAATGAGAATGAGAGTGTATAAAACTTTCGACGAGGAAGAGAGAGATAGTGACAGTGTGAAGAATCAGTAGCAGTGGGAAGGAAGGAATGATATATCAGCAATAAAAGAGAGCAAGAGGGAGACCGTGACAGTGAACGGAGGCTGTACCAGTAGGACGGAACAAAGGCTACTGTGGCTGTGTGGCTGTGACACAGGTTACAATGGCAGAGGGACACAAAAATATAATGACAGTGAGTTGAGCTGAATGAGTGAGTGAAAAAGGGTATTTAGGAACGGATGGGTATTAGCAACTTATAGCGATGGACTAGCCTCTGTAAGTGAGTTTAGGGGAGCTTGGGGGAGTTTGAGGTGAGATGCATGTTTAAAAAAAAAATAAAAATAAAAAAAAACACGATTGTGTTCGCATGCCATTATTTCCGGTGGTAGGTATCTACATGGGCAGTTCAACGATACCAGGAGCGCCACAAACTGTCATCACGGCGATCGTTGTTGTTGTGGATTCTTTTGACGCTCTAGCAGAGAGACCCTCCCCCTCCCTTTCGACAGTGATGGGTCCAAAAATGGACACATAAGGAGTGATAGGTGGTCTTTTCCGGTAGCATATATCAGTGCGTGGATGCTCTGAGGTAATCGACCATTGCCAGTTTGCGTTCGTCACCGTCATACGAGCCCAACGCCTTGACAACACGGTAACCTCTTTTTTGTGTAGCCAGTTGTTTGGTCAGCAGGGGTTCCATTTCTGTCCTGTTACGGCTGGTGGCCATCTCTGTGACGTTATCTTTTAGAAAGATACAGAGGGACTCGACTGTCGTTTTGGCAATGATGTTCTCCAGATCTCTCACCTGCTTTGTACATCTGGTCATGGGCTGTATAGAATCTCGCACCCCACCATTCCCCAGCCACGATGATTTACGAACTCTGACACAGCTCTGAAGCAGCATGGAATGACGTATCCGTAATTGTCGTCCAAGGACAGTTCGTGTTAGAGATCTAAACAACAGGTGTTCGATTATACTGTTTTTTTTTTCATCTCCGGTTAAACGTGCCTGTTAAAACCACTCAAAACAACCTGTTTCTGAAATAACCGATTTTCGGCTTTTATTGCCATTCTTTCCGGTAATAAACGTAGGCATAGAATAAAAGAGTGAAAAATTCTAAGGATTCCTCGGGCTTATGCATTATACGTTTCAAAGTATGTAGGACCGAAATACCGAAAAAACTGCTAGATAAAAAAAAGAGCTTCATTCCGTCTACTGTTTGCTGCTTTTCTCGAAATGTAATGTGGGGCTGAATACTGCTAAAGGCTATCAGTATTCCCTATTGATTATAACTTTGTGTTACTCTGCTCAAAAATCATGTTATAATCGAGTATCACACCTCTGTTTGGCCATTACGCGTAGTCAGTGCTAAAGGGTGAAAACTGAGGTTGGAGAACTCTACCGTTCGTGCTAAGTTGTCCGATTCCAAGGGTTACAAGCAGACAAACGCATAATATGTAGACACGTCCAGCAGACCTGATACTTTCTATTTTTATTGTAAACTATGAATAAAATGGCAAGTTTTCAATTTATTATTGTTGCCTTAATTTCCTTTCTCTTTTTTAAAAAAAATAATGGGCTCTAATATCTTCCCTGATCCCAGTTTCGTCCCCCTACGAATTTCCGGTTTCCAGATCTGGTAACAAATGTTCAGCTCAGCGCTCGTAAATGGCCTTAGTTCATTATTTTGTTGAGGGAGTCTGTTGTGCACAGCGCGTTTAGCTTCCGTGTACGAGAGAATGCACACTTTTACGCCGAGATGAGTTAGTGCACCAGTCAAATTAACCACCTGCTATTTCTGTTGTGAACACTGATTCGTGTTCAAGTACTGGGCTTTATTTCAGTAGAGTGTTGTAGTTTCTGGCATAGTTCAGTGTTTGGCCTAGGTAGCTGCAGCGGACGTTATAATAAATCTGGGGACTTTCATAATTTCGTCCCTCTTGCAATCCAATTTTCATCCCGGGAACGTAATTTGGAACTGCTATTAACATTCATTTTATTTCCTGTTTATAAAGATTATTTTACAATTTTCACTGGGGAAAATGCAAGCGGAAGGAAATAGATTCGTTGCACGAAATGCTTGGTTTCTTATGACGAAATGTGCTCTTCATCTACAGACGTACAAATTCATACCTGACACATGTCTGTAAGGCTGAAAATAGCTTGAAAACATTGTTCATTCACTGACATTATGTGATTTATAGTAATGAAAGTGTTTGAAAATACATTTAAAATAATTGTAACTTTGACAATTTTTATGAAAGACTAAATTAAGAACATTTGTCTGCATTTCTGTTTCTGAAGTATTAAGATTTATATCCAATACTGGCTTTAGCATGTTATAATGTTTTAACTGTAGCGTGCCTACGAGTGGAGAATAAACTGAGGAACACATATAACACATTGTGGACTTTTCCATAACCTTTCAGGACTGATACAGTCGGTAACCTGCTAAGGCGACGAAATTGGGGCCCCAATCTTTTTCATAGAAATGGCAAATAAATAAGAAGCTTCTCTGTAAACTTTGTAACTTTCTTTTTCTTTAATTATTTCGCGAGGAAAACCCGTTTTGTAGTCAAATATTTTTATTTACTTTTTAACAGGAATTTGAATGCAATTCTGTTTTTTTACAGAACTAAAAATGCTCTTTCAAAAAATGCAGTTAGACAACTAAGGTAGCTGTCATAATGAAACATTTACCAGGAACACTGACATGACAATACCAAAATTTCAGAAATGAATTAATCCAATGGCCAACATTTACTATCTAATCTGTTCATAAACACTAATTCTATCATGTGTCTATCTGTAAGAAGACTCCTTTCATTAGAAATAGTATCATTCAAAGACGATACCAATCGTTCAGAAGCCGCAAAACTTCCTAACAACGATGAATATTTTTGAGTTACAAATGACATGTCTGTCATACACCGAATTACTGCTTCTGTGTAGTAAAAGACAACAGTTCCACTGCTGTCTCAGCAATGCTGTACCGAGTCTTACGTCATTTTTGTGTTGCTAGTTTCTAACTGGTGGCAATTTTATTAAAATAGCACTGATCGCTTTTCCCATTTTCTATCGCAATCCGATATTTCAAACCAATGGAAATTTAACGAACCAGCAGTACTCGTTTCAAGAAAAAAATCGGAAACCAAAAATTTAAGCATCATTGTTATGAATAATTAATATACCAGTTTTTACCCGGTTTTCAGTAAAAACTAAAAAATATATTGTTATAACCTAGACCAGGCAAATACCGGTTTTGAGAACTGAAATACCAGTATCGGTTCAACCATTCAGTTTTTCCCATCTCTACTGTGCACTAAATTTCGTACTCTGTACTACCCCAAACCATATGAAAATATAACCATGTATTATTCCTACTCAACCGTACAAGCGTAGTAAGCAACATTTCATTACTTTTTATCCTTCTTGGTATTGCAGCTTTAATGGCCAGCGGTGTCCAAGTTCCTTACATACAGGGGCATACCAAATCGTAGATTGAATCTGCTTCTTCCAACTGTATGTTATACTGTTCCCACCTTGGACTTATTCTTACGGCAACTTATGCTATGGAACTGATTAGGCGCTGGATAGGGACTCGGGCTAGACTTGTATGAGTGTTCCGTCTACGAATTGGTTTTTCTTCGGTTATCAGTGTAAACACTATCTTATTAGTGTTCAAAGTGTATTTTGTACTACATTCAATTCATTTCCACGATACAGGAAGATGTAATGTTGTAGATAGATCAGAAAACCCATGTTACAATACAATGAGCACAATGCAAGCGGAAAAATAAGCAATAACATTTCATGTCAAAGCACGAATTTTTGTTAGCTACAATTACTTCAACAAAGTTTTACACCTACTCCAACGCACTGGCAAGAAACATCGGACGCTGCGACTGTCAGGAGCGAACATCATTAGAATTAGTACTTTACGCCACGCAGGATTTAGGGAAGGAGCTGTTCTTTCAGATTAGGCGTTAATCCTGCATTAAGAAGTACCTAGCCAGTTTTGTTAGATATAGAGTAGTTTTTGTCATAAAACATTGTTAAGTTTGGTACAGAAAAAATGTTCAAATGTGGGTGAATTACTAAGGGACCAAACTGCTTAGGTCATCGGTCCCTACACTTACACACTACTTAAACTAACTTATGATAAGAACAACACACACACCGAGGCCAGAGGGAGGACTCGAACCTCCGGCGGGAGGGACCACGCAGTCATCAGTTAATGAATTGTACCGTAGCTCAGCTGTTATCTTGAACGAAGCCACTACTTCCAGGAATCGAAAGAGACTTATAACATACTTACGACGCTTTAAAAAAAATCTTAAGGTAATCGCGCCTGTACGATACTGCTTTCTGTAATTAAAATTACCGAGAATAAGTCGCTAACCGAGGTGTCTACTAATTCTTTTGCGATATGGATGAGTATCCCGTGTATGATGACATAAGCTACGAGTTTCGTACGTAAGGAGAAGTTCAGAACTACCCGGCAGATCGTTGCTTTAAAGATTGTACGTTAAAATAATTTTAAAAACAGCAACACTTCAAGAACGAAGTTGGAAACATTGTCTGACAAAACGTTCATCACTTCCTTTCTAACGTTAAGTCAAAACCAGAAAATCACAGTACGAGAGCAGAGATGGTGGAGATGCTGTAGCGTCAAATGCAATGGACAGCTGAGGTCGCCACCGCTGCGGTTTTGTCGAAGAGTTTCAGGAGTGTTTGCCGACTTGTCAGGCTCAACCTTCCATTAAATTCCGTTGAGCGTGGTTCTACACGAGGCGTTAATCTCACATCAAGTTTCGCTCTGCGTGAAAGAGCTCTGCGTGGGATAGGGGAATGTAAATATTTAGTTTCTTTCTTGTGACTATATTTGCGAGCCGCTGTGGTCGGAGCACCAGAAACAAAAAAGTTATTTTCAGTACTCCGTTACGCGTTTACTTGACTCAACTGGAGGAACGTGCTCGACAGTTTCAAACAGAAAAGCTGACTGCATTGTTTCACGCGCCTAGGTAAATTAAATTTCGAACCCTTCTCTCAAATTCCGCAAGTTTTCACACACGGAGCTGCTGGTAAATGTTTCTATTGTCACACCAATAAATTTAAATTACATAGAAGGAAAATTGAAAAGAATTTCTGAGGGTATTTTTGTTCCGTCGTTGTAACTACAAGGAATGCGTGTTTTTCTCAACAGACGCGTTTCGCCTTATCGAAGTAAAGCATCGTCAGTGGTCTGTAATTACAGATATTTACAATTTAATTTGTTTTCTACATCCAAAAACAGTTCGTTACCAAATCGTTGGTTTTTGCTTACTGCAATTCCTGCTTGGTTTTTCGCCTACATCAGGAAATGCCGTCTACTAGCATGTTTTTGCTCCTTTCTTCGTTAGGAGCAGATAGTTGTAACCTAATTTTGCGCTGCTTCGCAGAATTATGCACTTTTGACATTTAACGCAACACAATTTAATAAACAACTGTTCAGTATTTATTTGTATACTTCATAGTGTGTATCGTGATTTGTAGTGGTGCCAACATTGCCACTGCATTTTCTTTGATCTACGTACTTTGTTACTCTCTCTGCAGTTCATTATATGTGTGTTATTCTATTTAATTACGTTACTTTGTACTTAAATGCTGTGTAAGAGAAATGAAATAGTAGTGATGGAGTTTAAATTTTGTGTGGTAAGTAGGTGGGGGGGAGGGAGGTGCGCGGAAGAAGCAAAGATGAGAGGGCAGTAAGTGCACTGTAGTATGCTGAAGAGTTAGTTTGAGAAAAAAGGTGAAGGGCAAGAAGTGTAATAAAAATGGTGTAGGAGGGGGGGGGATGTTGAACGAGACAGGGTGAAGGACGGAAAAATGTGCTTTTTGTGTGATCTCTTCAGTTATTTTATGTACTGTCTGGTTTCCAATGTTTATTTGGTCATTGAGCAACTGTTTGTGTTAATGCTTTTTGTGTACGGAAGTTTTCTTGTAAAGTGTGGAGGTGTCTGTACTTACTGGTCCGGATGATGTTGATATCTTTTTCAATAGTGCTTGGTCTGTGGTATTCCTGTTTAAGACATTTGTAGACAATCTTAAACAGAAGTTTCACGGACAAAGCACTATTGAAATACATATGAACATCGAAAGTATCAGTAAAGACAGACACCTCCTCCTTTTCCAAGAAAACTTCCATATACAAAAAGAATTAAGACGAAATAAATTGTTGCAAAAGGACCAAATAAATACTGGAAACCAGAAAATAACTGAAGAAATTGCATAAAAAAGAAGGGCCTTTTCCATCCTTCACCATCTCTCACGTAAGTCCCTCGCCCCTCCAGTTCCATTTCACTTCTTGCCCCGCACTTTTTTCCTCCCATTCACTCTCCATCACACTGCTACGCGCTAACTGTCCGTTCATCTTTGCTTCCCCTTCAAACCCCCACCCCTACCCCCTCGCCACAGTCAATCTGGTCATCACACACAATTTGAACTCCATCACTGCTCCTTCATTACTCGTACACTGTATATGAATATATGGTAACATAATTAAACAGAATTACACACACATAATGAACTACAGAGAGAGAGAGAGAGAAATATGGATCAAAGAAAACCTAGTGGCAATGTTGCCAACACTATAAAACACAATTCACGCTTATTGCTATACAAACAAGCAGTGAACAGTTGTGTAAAAATGTGCTGTGTTAAACATAAAAAACGAACAATTAAGCAAAACAGAGTAAAATTAGACCACAATTATCAGTGCCTAACGAAGAAAGGCGCGAAAAACGTGCTAGCAGACGCCATTTCCTGATGTATGTAAAAAACCAACCAGAAATCACCGTAAGTAAAATTCCACAATTTATTAACGAACTGTTTTTCGATGTGAAAAATAAATGATATTGTAAATACTTTTAACTGCTGACCACTGATGACGCTTTACTTCAATGAAACAAAAAGTGTGTGGTGAGAAAACACACATTTCTTGTAGTTGCAACAACGTAACAAAAGTACCAGCGAAAATTGTAAACCAATTACGGACAATTTGGCCACACAAATGTAGAATTTAACTGTAAAGAATGCCTCTCAATGTACGTTTTTTTTTTGTAGAAAAACTTCTATATACTTTTTTCCATATTAAATCTCATTATATCTTCAACTGGCCTCTGTTACGTTAGGAAAGAGCGTAATTGTATGAGAGAGAGAAGCTAGTATAGACATCCTAACTTCTGTAGTTGTCGAATGTTTTCAGAACATTTTGCTTGAAATTCTGTCATCACAGATATCATTGTTTCGTAATTTGGAATGCTTCACCATTTTCAGCCACGAATGGCTTCCAACTGAATCAGATAATACTTGTAATAATTGATGGTGATGATGAGTTTAATGTTATTTTAGAACCAGAGCCAGATATTTTGGAGAATGAAGTGAAATGGACCCTAGAGTATATTGCTAAAATCAAGGCCAGTGGACATGATGGACTTCCACCAGAATTGTTCAGAATTACTATAAGGAATTCAGTGAAAGTGTTGCATTCAATATGTCAGAAAATAGGGAGAACTCAACAGTGGTCAAACTCAGTGGAGAAACTCAGTATTCATCCTGATGTCAAAGAAGGAAATTTCTTAAGACTGCTCAGATCACTGCACAATCGAGCTTATCTCATATGCTAGCAAAGTCATGCTTAAAATCTTACGAAATAGACTTCGCCAGTATATACACCGAGACCTAACTGAAGAACGAGCTGGATTTCGTAAAGTAAGACGGACGAGAGATTAAACTGCCAACATTCTGTGGATTGTGGAGAAGCATATAGAATTCCAGAAAGATGTGTATCTCTGCTTTATTGATTATGCTAAAGCCTTTGACTCTGTCGATCACAACAAATTATGGGAAGTACTCAAAAACATGGGAGTACCTGATCACTTTATTTCCACTCTGATCAAGAAGCCACGGTAAGAACATTACATGGAGCAAGTAACTGGGTCAAGATTTGTCACCTTATTTATTCCATCTGTATACAGAGCAAACTACGAGGAATTACGGGTGAGATAAATAAGAAACCGGAATTAAAATAGCTGGGATAAATACAAGTAACCTTAGATATGTAGATAAGATACTGCTAGCGAAAAGTCTAGAAGACTTAAAGATCCTCTTAGTGAGGGTGAAAAAAGCAAGGCTAAGGGCTGGTCTAATGCTGAAAGTCAAGAAAAGGAACACTGCAGTAACAACCCTTATTACTTCTTGGCATATAGAAAGAGAAACAATGGAAGTAGTTCCTGTGTTCAGTTGTCTCGGCTCCCAGACTTCTGATGATAGTGACTGTAGGCACGAAATCAAAAAACGCTTGTTACTTGGCATAAAGGCAATAGGCAAACCCGGCAATGTTTTAAGGAGTACAGACGTTACTTTAAGAACAAAGGTCCGTATAGTAAGGGCTACGATAATTCCAGTTGTCATGTACGGATGTGAGATCTAGACCATGAGAAAGGCTGAACGGCGTAGAACAGATTCCTTTGAATTGTGGTTTTGGAAGAAACTCCTTAGAATTTCAAGGATCGCAAAGAGAACAAATAGGTCAACATTACAGCAACTGAAACCAGATTGCTGGTGGGAAGATCTGATAGTGAAGCATGAACTAACCTACTTTGTGCACATTATGGGAAAAAGTGATTTGCTGGAAAAAAACGTTAATGCTGGGGAAGATCGAAGGCACGGGAATGAGAGGGGGACAAAGGACGAGATGGATAGATAGTATCGCAGAAGTAACGGATTGCGACGTGGGTAATCCGCGGAAGAAACTGCAGTACAGAATAAATTTGCGTGGCTTAGTTCATGGTGTCACGGAGAGTCGTAATCGACTAGAGCACTAGACGAATAAGGAGAGAGAGAGAGAGAGAGAGAGAGAGAGAGAGAGAGAGAGATTCAGTTTCTTTCATTGTTCTTCTAGACATGTCCTCTGTCGCTGTTGCACGCATCAGTGCTATGTCGTTTTAACACAGGAATTTCATCCACTTCGATCGAATACACAAGGTCCTTCACAAATCCCCACAAGATGATATCCAGCGAGGCATTGTCGGGGGAATGTGGTGGACAGGCAATAGGTCCTCCATGCCCGGTCCAGCGACGGGAAATTTCGTATCCATGAACTTGCGAACAGCCGTTGATCAACGCGGAGCAGCTCCATCTTGCTAAAATACGGGGTTTGGTTAAAAGTCTTTTATCCGAGGGTATACAAAATAGTACATGTGCAGATACTCTAACCCAGCCACTGTTTCCTCCAAAGAAGAACGGGCCAAGAAACCTGTCCTGCATTAGCTCAAACTAGACGTTCAGTTTAGCGCTATCACGGACATTTTTCACTCATAGCGTGCAGATGTTGCGAGCCACAAATCCGAACATTATGTCGATTAACCGTCCCTAATACAGGAAACGTTGCCTCATCCGAGAATAAATATCATTGCAGGAAGCTGCATTCATGTCAATACGCTGCGGTGTATACGTAGAAAATTGTTGGCGGCCAGGTTTGTCGTTCTGTGTCAGCTGTTGCAGAACCTGCACTTTGTAAGCATATGACGAGGACGCTGGTGTACTACACGATGTAATTAATGTTGCTCAGGGTACAGGTACTGCCGAATCATCAGTTTACGTAGCCTTCTGAAGTCCTCCACTGTCTTTTCCAAAACACTACGACGTGCACCGCCAGAATGTTTCAAAACAATTCGAGTTGTCACACACTTACGATATCATTCCTTCACTGTTTTCACATCTGGTGACAGACTCATACAGTCAGTGATAATTTCGTTGCACAGTAATCGGCGATTTTGTTTCTAGAAAACACCTAACTGCTTGCACGCACTGGTGATGACTTGCCATTTTCACTTTATGCCATCATGCTGCACTCTGGCAACACCAGTAGACACGTCTGACGCTGGAGTGTAATTGTTTTGAGATGCTCTAGCGTATGACGTAATTTCATTATCATAGCTACTGTAGTTTTTTCCTGTGCTTTTGAAACATGGGAAGTTTGAAAGGGGCACCCTGTGTTAGTGACAATCTCAGTTATTTTCTAGATGATGTAGGTATTTATGAGGAAATTGGCCTTGACTTAGAGAAAGGCCAAGTTGCTCGTTTCACGAAACGAGAAGGAGGTGTTGTGTTTAATAGCAAGATTAATGAGCACCTACTGCTGTGAGTCGTGTTATACAAACACTTGGAAGTAGCAATTTCTTGAGGTACAAAGTCTCATTCGGAGGTAAAGCTGACTGCTATTAACTGAAAAGATACTGGGAAACTGTAGTTTGTCTGCATAAGGTTCAAATGGTTCAAATGGCTCTGAGCACTATGGGACTTAACATCTGTGGTCATCAGTCCCCTAGAACTTAGAACTACTTAAACCTAACTAACCTAAGGACATCACACACATCCATGCCCGAGGCAGGATTCGAACCTGCGACCGTAGCAGTCACGCGGTTCCGGACTGAGCGCCTAGAACCACGAGACCACCGCGGCCGGCTGTCTGCATAAAGGATTACATACAAAACACTTATGCGGTCCATGTTTGAATACTGGTCAAATGTATGGGATCCATACCAAGTCGAAATAAAATGAGACAAAGCGTGTCGTGTGTGAACAGTCGTAGGCTTGAATGAAATTTTCACTCTACAGCGGAGTGTGCGCTGATATGAAACTTCCTGGCAGATTAAAACTGTGTGCCGGACCGAGACTCGAACTTGGGACCTTTGCCTTTCACGGGCAAGTGCTAGTTCTACAAGGTTCGCAGGAGAGCTTCTGTAAAGTTTGGAAGGTAGCAGACGAGGTACTAGCAGAAGTTAAGCTGTGAGGACGGGGCGTGAGTCGTGCTTGGGTAGTTCAGTTGGTAGAGTACTTGCCCGAGAAAGGCAAAGGTCCCGAGTTCGAGACTCGGTCCGGCACACAGTTTTAATCTGCCAGGAAGAGTCATAGCCTTTTTTGTGAGAGAGTGGAACAGAAATATTGAAAAATCTTAACTGACAGTCTCTGGTAGAAAAACGGCGCAGATCTCGTGACGGCCAGCTTAGGAGACACCAAGAATTGGCTTTCAGGGCAGAACCTTCGAACAATTTTCAGCTCTTTATGTGACAATCCTGTTGGGGTCGCGCAGATACATTCAGGGAGTCGTACAGCCAGCCAATCCTCCCACGTTACGTCTATGAAAGGAACTTGAAGAAATCTTATTGCATGGTAGAAGAAATGTACCGCCTGGCACACACATAGCAGTGATTTGTGGAATGTGGATGTAGATGGTGACTAGACAGCTACCTCTCCGTCGGGAGCGGCATGCGAGATTAGTTTCATCCCTCTAATGGGTTATGCAGTCACGCCGGACGATATCAGTTCGCCGACTTTTTTCACGCCGTTATTGAAGAATCTTGAAATTCACCGGAAAACGAACCACATTTCGACAGCACTACATTTGCTGTTGTTCAGAAATGTGTGCTGTAGTTTCAGCGAGCTTCCCAGAGAACTGTAAAGTGAGAATTTAGGATCTTACGCTATATTTTGTTATTTATTTTTGTATAATGCCTAAAATATCTTGTTTCAGTCTTATTCTCCTATTTACTCGTCACCGTCATCGGCATCACCATCATCATCATCATTCTTTCACGTAGTTGATCTAGTGATCTGTTACGAGCCGCCCACTAATCTCTGGGCTCTAAGCACGTAAATGATAAGATTCTGTGGGAGTCCAAAACGTTCTAGTATTCTAATAAGCTAAAACAATTTCTGCCTGTATTAAAGAAAGCAGTCTGATATAGGTGTTTAATAAATCTCTCTGGCTTTAGTTTTATATTTTTTTTAATTTTTTTTATCAGCATTCTGAGAGTTAAACAGTGACCAGGTACATTCCTGGCTAAATTGGGTCACATGGTCCCGAGGAACTTGAGAAATAAATAAATAAGAGTACACATTATATTAAATGACTGGTTTTTATTTCTGATCTTGGCTCTAAAACTATCAGTACAGGAATGAAAGAAACTGACAGAATTTACAAAATGCAATACAGATTCGTAGTACTCAAATCATTATTACGTCAGCGTGAGCTAGTAGGGACAGTAACCGATAAGCATCCGTGTGTGACTGCCAATAAGTCACTAAGGCAGAAAAGTTTGGTTGAGCATCTGGTAATAACTCAGTAGCAATCAAATGAATAGGCCTACTATGAATCGGCTAGCGCAGTGACATCAAGGCTCACTAATAGTTGGTTGGTGTGATTATGCAGCCGCTTAAATTCCATCAGTGTTACTGAAACGACTCAATTCTGTTTGGTATCTAGACGTCGGCCATGCAGCTTAACACCCACACAATGGATGCCGTAAGAACTTGTTTTGAGCCCCAAATGCTGTATAAAATTGGAAGCACAGACTAAAAATAATTTATAGCACTATATACAGTTGTTTCCATGATAATGTTATAAACTTTCAGGCAAGGTGGAAAATGGGAAACGTGTCAGTAAGTATATGCCTGTATGTTTGTTAACTTTTAGTTATGTTTTACTGTTGCATAAAGCTAACATGTTTAATATTGTTGTAAAATGACCTGTGCGTCAATAAATAACGAACTAACTAAGAAATCAAATAGAGGTAGAGGGATGTGATTCGCAGATGAGTGGGTCGAAAGTTAGAAACGAAAATAAGAAAATTTAAAATTTGCCGTTGTTTACTGACGATGATGAAAACTCTACAGACATTACAGTTTCTATCTAGATACGAAATAGTCCCACCGAGCTCTGTCATTCCCGTTCCAACATCGCTGGTGTTGTTAGAAATATGTCTCAGCAATCCAGAACTTTTGCAACGAGATCCTCTTCAGATTGTGCAACGTCTATAATAATGTCGTCATCGATAATAATTTGAAACATGTGCTTCCGTTCGGCCCTTAAGATGTAAGCCAGATGGGTTCTAGGGAACTTTTAAAATTTATGTCTATGCTCGATTTTACAGCACACTAATGACAAAATGTCACAACTCAGGCCGTGTCTAAAAAGCAAAGAAAGTTAATGGCAGAGAGATCTTTATTATTTTCATAGGTTATTAACTAATGCTAAGGCTGTCTGTAGCCTAACAACTAATACTAAACTAAATTTTTGCATTATGATTCAAACTATTATATTGATCACACCTCACGTATTCGCGTAACAAAATATCCTGGGTACTTCAGGCCGCAATGCCGACGCTTCACAGCCCCTTCCTCAGGTATTGTCAACCGTAGTTGTAAGACACTGCTCATGTATTTAGGAGGCCCGTGTTTCAAATTCCCGTCCTTCGAGCCGAATTTAGGTTTCCATAATTTTTCTAATTGGCTTGAGGCAAATGCCAGAATGGATCCTTTGAAAAGCCACAGTCGATTTCCTTTCCAATTCGAGCTTCTGTTCCAACTCTTATGACGCCTCCCTTCCTTCTTCGATGACCATTGTTGTTGTCTTGTATGGTATGAGGTTTAAACGTACATTCTGGAGTGTCGTTTCTTCGGAAAGTTTAAGCGTTCGGTTATCACTACCGCTGGGTTAATCTCTACGTAGGCATAGTCGTAACTCTTCTTTTAAGTATCTACATTCCACATTTGTTTTAGTTGAACTGTTTTGCGTTTTTCTATAATGGTGTCTTCACTGTTTCACCTTTAAGAGAGCGTTCGTTCTACGGAAACACCACTTAGTCTAGACTGAGGCACCCTGGTTGTAATGATAGCTCTGTTGTGAGTGGGACAAGAGAGACAGATGTATGCGGTGAATAACTGTGTATATAGTTGCCTGAATTTGACATGCTGATGCATCGATCTTCTAGTCTGTTACGTTTCTGCCAATTCATGAGAAAGAGCATTTCTACTGCTGTTTTAAGAAAATGCAGTTACCTTTCCTACGAGATTTGGAGATGGTAATATTGTTTACCGAAACCGGATATAGACAATAAAACTTACTATGAACGATTTTGGCAAAGAAATTTACCTTCTCTAATGTATTCGCAGATTGCCTCTTGTGGCTTAAAATGAATAAAAATTTTAGTTATTTACTGATGCATGTGTTCATTGGAACAGTGTGAGAAAAATTAAGCAGGTCACAACAATGACGTTTAATATACAGTAACACCCTCTAATAACGTAATTAGTCCGGACTTTTGGACACATACTTACAAGTTCAGTGTATAAGAAGAAACAAAGTCGTGACACACTTGGTACAGTAAAATGAGCAACTGCGTATTATATTCAGAAACAACGCGAAATTAAACTTCGTCTTTTTTACTGAACCACTGACAAATATCCGTAATTTCATTAATGAGACTCCTGTCCTACAATTTCAATTGTCACCCTTGTTTCAGCTGGTATGCGTGCTATCACTAAGTTACTCCATAATCTACATAAATAACTTTTATTGCTTTCCAGTGGCTGAAGGACTTTTTTGTAAAATACAGAATGGTCTGCACACATAACTGATTTATAAAAAACCTTCCGTCAGTTAGTTCTCTTTACAAAATGGAAGACAGTTGCAGAAAGTTTTCAAGAAATGTACAAACACGTTTTTCCACCTGCAAACAAAATGGCTTTGTGAACAGCTCAAATATAATGCATTTGCTCGGAGCTTCCTTCACAGCACTATGCAATAACACACCGCAGCAGAGCTGGTTGTTGAATGTTAGCCTAAGTTACACTGTTTAAGAATAAAACGCTACAGCGCGCCTCTACCTCAAAGTAATGTCTAAGTCGCAAATTTGCCCAGTTTGTTGGTACTGTAAATATATGGTGTTCTCATCTTGAAGACTATGGTCTGCAAGGCACATACAGTTAATGGTAACAGAGGTTATAATCTGTTCACAACTCAGTGACAATTGTGTAAGGTTTAGAATTTTCTGATGCGATGATGGTGGTGTTACTAATGAGAAATTAATGTTCCAGACAACTTGTCTATTGAACTAAGCGATTTAAACCGAGCGAGGTGGCGCAGTGGTTAGACACTGGACTCGCATTCGGGAGGACGACTGTTCAATCCCGCGTCCGGCCATCCTGATTTAGGTTTTCCGTGATTTCCCTAAATCGCTCCAGGCAAATGCCGGGATGGATCCTTTCAAAGGGCACTGCCGACTTCGTTCCCCGTCCGTCCCTAATCCGATGAGACCGATGACCTCGCTGTCTGGTCTCCTTCCCCAAACCAACCAACCAACCAACTAAGCGATTTGTTGATCGCTGTACCGCCAGTATGAAACCAATAGTTTACTGAAATCACCTTCTGATGTTGGCTCGCACGAACAAGTTGTCAGTCTCCAAAGTTTGTCCACCTGAGGTGAGCCGTGACGGAAACACATCCTAACTTACCGCATCTTGTGACTGTATACTACAGTACAAGCGGCCTCTTTCTAGTCATGGTTCTTTCCACTTTTCTGTTCACGCTTTATGTGCCATTGTTTTAAGATGAGGGCTGTGGTCGCCTGCACTGAGATCTGTGTTAAGCAATTATGAGAAGACTTTGCTTTATTTTAATTCAAATCTTGGATCACAACGTTTACTTGTAATCAGATTATTAATTTCGGCCGTTAATGACCACCTTCAGGAGTCGAAAAGGATAAGCACGTAGAGGCCGCCTAATTTACAAACGCACTCCTAACTATATGAATGTAAAGCAGAAAATATTATAAAACAGCTGTACAACATATCCATATCTAATTAGAAACCTGCTGCATTACACATATCACGGCGTTACATGTAATGGTGCATTCAAAATCATAAGCCATTTCGGCTCCATTTAACAAATAAAATTACGATATGTAAAGAACACCAACCAAACATACATACTTCACATTAACAGAAATAAAATGTCGTGTGACGAGTGCCTCCCGTCGTTTAGACCGTTCGCCTGGTGCAAGTCTTTCGGTTTGACGCAACTTCGGCAAATTGCGCGTCGATGGGGATGAAATGATGACGATTAGGACAACATAACACGCAGTCCTTGAGCGGAGTAAATCTTCGACCCAGCCGGGAATCGGACCCGGGCCCTCAGGATTGACAATCTGTCACGCTGACCACTTTTTTTTTTTAATCTCAAAATGGTTCAAATGGTTGAAATGGGTCTGAGCACTATGCGACTTATCTTCTGAGGTCATCAGTCGCCTAGAACTTAGAACTAATTAAACCTAAGTAACTTAAGGACATCACACACATCCATGCCCGAAGCAGGATTCGAACCTGCGACCGTAGCGGTCTCGCGGTTCCAAACTGTAGCGCCTAGAACCGCACGGCCACTCCGGCCTGCCTTTTAATCTCATTTTGTTCGCTTTTGTTCGTTGCATCTGCTCGGGCGGACGTCGTGAGACATCCGTTTAAGTTCGTTGTTCATCGATTAACTCAGTTTTTTTATTACGGAGGGCAGCTAACCCTCTGACCGAACACGCTGAGTTACCGTGCCGGCAGACCACTCAGCTACCGGGGGCGGTGCGGACTACATTAACAGAGACTCAGTTATACTGCCGTGCAGCGACAAAGAACGTGTCTCTTTCCAAGGCCGCTAGATGTCCCTGCTGAACGTCAGTTTACAAGGTTTCAAAGAAATACATTCCTTATACTCGAGTATGTAAAAACTATGCTCACATTTTGTAAAGGGAAATGTAGGAGATAGAGTTCAAAAAAATGGTTCAAATGGCTCGGAGCACTATGGGACTCAACTGCTGTGGTCATAAGTCCCCTAGAACTTAGAACTACTTAAACCTAACTAATCTAAGGACAGCACACAACACCCAGCCATCACGAGGCAGAGAAAATCCCTGACCCCGCCGGGAATCGAACCCGGGAACCCGGGCGTGGGAAGCGAGAACGCTACCGCACGACCACGAGATGCGGGCTGGAGATACAGTGAAGATGCTTGTGCTTAGGAGTAATATAATAAAATTAATAGGAAAGGATGCTTTATTAAAATAAACACCTATCTTAGAAGATTACATAGTCCCATTACACAATCTAAACAATGTAATTACAGTAAAAACGCTTTCAAATGTGGACGATGCGCTCACGCAACACGTCCTCTAGACGGCAGCTCGTAATAAACCACAAGCGTAAAAGTAAAATGGAACAAAAATCTCATTGGACGCCACAGCATCACTAACACAGGTCTCCATACAACAACCATAGCCGGCCACGGTAGTCTCGCGGTTCTAGGCGCGCAGTCCGCAACCGCGCGACTGCTACGGTCGCAGGTTCGAATCCTGCCTCGGGCATGGATGTGCGTGATGTCCTTAGGTTAGTTAGGTTTAAGTAGTTCTAAGTTCTAGGGGACTGATGACCACAGCTGTTAAGTCCCATAGTGCTCAGAGCTATTTGAACCAACAACCATAATTGTGAAGTATCAGTAAGTTAAAATAAATTGTATACAAAATATACACTCGAAGAAGATACAGTAACACATATGCCGTATCTGGAATAGCAAATCTTTGTACAGTATAACTTTCATTACATTTAAAATGTTTTCTTCGTAATTAAAACAATTTTTTTAGAAGGCTGGCTACGCTCGTGCATTTTACTCGCTTGTGAAAAATTAATAAAATGGCTCACAGAAAAGTTCTCGTGAGCAGAAATGATTTTATTTATTATCAAATAAGTTATTCAAAAATGGCTCTGAGCACTATGGGACTTAACATCTATGGTCATCAGTCCCCTAGAACTTAGAACTACTTAAACCTAACTAACCTAAGGACATCACACAACACCCAGCCAACACGAGGCAGAGAAAATCCCTGACCCCGCCGGGAATCGAACCCGGGAACCCGGGCGTGGGAAGCGAGAACGCTACCGCACGACCACGAGATGCGGGCAAAGTTGTTCAAGTTTGTGTACTGTGCACATTATCTTTGCACAATGCAATCAGTATTAAAATACACACGGAGAAAAAGGGGTAAAACGAAGGCAAAAGAGAAAAACTCTCCAGCTTGATGCATAAAATCCTAGAAAATTCATCGACCGTACACGCTGTGCCGTGAGACGTAAGAGCCTCATCATACCTAATCTACACTGAGGTGGAGAAAATCATAGCTTACCTCCTAGTATCTTGTTGGACCCCCTTTTCCCGGCTTAGTACAGCAGCTCAACAAGTCGCTGAAAGTCCGCTGGAGAAATTTTCAGCCATGCTTCCTCTATAGCCGTCCATAATTACGAAAGTGTCGCCGGCGCGGGATTTTGTGCACGAACTGACCTCTCATTTATATCCCAATAACATTCGATGGGATTCATGTCCTGCTATCTGGATTGCCATATCATTCACTCGAACTTACCAGAATGTTCCTCAAACAAACTGCGAACAGTTGTGTCCGAGTGAGGTGGCGCAGTGGTTAGCACACTGGACTCGCATTTAGGAAGTCGACGGTTCAAAACCACTCTAGGTTTTTCCTGATTTCCCTAAATAGCTTCAGACAAATGTCGGGATGTAAGTGAACAGCCCACTTCCTTCCCCATCCTTCCCTAATCCGGTCGGAATGATGTCCTTGCTGTTCGCCGCGAGGGGTAGCCATGAGGTCTTAGGCACCTTGCAACGGTTCGCGCGGCTCCCCCGTCGGAGGTTCGAGTCCTCCCTCTGGCATGGGTGTATGTGTTGTCCTTAGTGTAACTTAGTATAAGGTATTTGACTAGGCAACATTTTCTAGTCATTTGGGGTACAATCGATATGGTCACGACACCATGAGAGAGGCTGCAGATGGTGTCGTGCTGTTAGCAAAGGCACTCACGTTGGACGTTTGCTACAATAGCTCCTTAACAGCAAATATCGCCGCACTGTACTAACCAATATGCTCACCGTACATTGCACATTGATTTCTGCGGTTATTTCATGCAGTGCCGGTTGTCTGTTAGCATTACGCGTTGAAAGTCTGTTAATTTCTGGCGTGCTTTGTCAAAGATTTTTCATAATAAACATGCTACTTCAAAAATTCAGATGAATAGCGTTATACAAATATATATCGGTTGGTAGGCTACTCTGTCTGCCAGTTCAATGGCCAGATGTGACCTCACAAAAATTTTTCAATAAAAGCGTTACTTGTCAACAATGCCGTTAAGTTACGTGTGTCAGAGTAACAGTAGATTTGAAATTTTTGAAAAAATCGGGGGAGGAAAGGTGCGAGAGAGGAACGCACATTAAAATATAAAATAATAATCGAGGGCAGACAAGGGATATCCTTTTCACACCTGTAGAAACTGTGGCGACAAGAGGCTAACGTAACCTTAGTAGGTACCAAATGGCAATCCAACAGAATAAAATAACTTGAAACATCGAATCCCGTACGCGTAATAAAAGTAAGACAAGGTACACAGCAGCTGGCAGAAAGTCCAACATGGGCCTAATTGAAATACACTCCTGGAAATGGAAAAAAGAACACATTGACACCGGTGTGTCAGACCCACCATACTTGCTCCGGACACTGCCAGAGGGCTGTACAAGCAATGATCACACGCACGGCACAGCGGACACACCAGGAACCGCGGTGTTGGCCGTCGAATGGCGCTAGCTGCGCAGCATTTGTGCACCGCCGCCGTCAGTGTCAGCCAGTTTGCCGTGGCATACGGAGCTCCATCGCAGTCTTTAACACTGGTAGCATGCCGCGACAGCGTGGACGTGAACCGTATGTGCAGTTGACGGACTTTGAGCGAGGGCGTATAGTGGGCATGCGGGAGGCCGGGTGGACGTACCGCCGAATTGCTCAACACGTGGGGCGTGAGGTCTCCACAGTACATCGATGTTGTCGCCAGTGGTCGGCGGAAGGTGCACGTGCCCGTCGACCTGGGACCGGACCGCAGCGACGCACGGATGCACGCCAAGACCGTAGGATCCTACGCAGTGCCGTAGGGGACCGCACCGCCACTTCCCAGCAAATTAGGGACACTGTTGCTCCTGGGGTATCGGCGAGGACCATTCGCAACTGTCTCCATGAAGCTGGGCTACGGTCCCGCACACCGTTAGGCCGTCTTCCGCTCACGCCCCAACATCGTGCAGCCCGCCTCCAGTGGTGTCGCGACAGGCGTGAATGGAGGGACGAATGGAGACGTGTCGTCTTCAGCGATGAGAGTCGCTTCTGCCTTGGTGCCAATGATGGTCGTATGCGTGTTTGGCGCCATGCAGGTGAGCGCCACAATCAGGACTGCATACGACCGAGGCACACAGGGCCAACACCCGGCATCATGGTGTGGGGAGCGATCTCCTACACTGGCCGTACACCACTGGTGATCGTCGAGGGGACACTGAATAGTGCACGGTACATCCAAACCGTCATCGACCCCATCGTTCTACCATTCCTAGACCGGCAAGGGAACTTGCTGTTCCAACAGGACAATGCACGTCCGCATGTATCCCGTGCCACCCAACGTGCTCTAGAAGGTGTAAGTCAACTACCCTGGCCAGCAAGATCTCCGGATCTGTCCCCCATTGAGCATGTTTGGGACTGGATGAAGCGTCGTCTCACGCGGTCTGCACGTCCAGCACGAACGCTGGTCCAACTGAGGCGCCAGGTGGAAATGGCATGGCAAGCCGTTCCATAGGACTACATCCAGCATCTCTACGATCGTCTCCATGGGAGAATAGCAGCCTGCATTGCTGCGAAAGGTGGATATACACTGTACTAGTGTCGACATTGTGCATGCTCAGTTGCCTGTGTCTATGTGCCTGTGGTTCTGTCAGTGTGATCATGTGATGTATCTGACCCCAGGAATGTGTCAATAAAGTTTCCCCTTTCTGGGACAATGAATTCACGGTGTTCTTATTTCAATTTCCAGGAGTGTATATCGTTTACAATTGTATAAAGGGACTATATAATCTTCTAACAAGAGGAGGCAACGACGTTGGGATCGTGGATTTACTTCAGATTTGTATACCTTTAGTAGACCATTAAGACAACATAATGTGCGAGTAGTAAGTTCCACTACTCTTGAAATTCCGAGAACATCACAAGACAAGTTTTATGCGTCTTGCAAAAGTGCCGACTGTATGATGTCCCTGTGGTCAAGCGGTTAGCGTTCGCAAAGTACAGGGAAGATCATGGGAGGGACAACGTTCCGAATCCCTCCTACACATTTCTCAGTATATATTTTTTCATCACTGGTTACGAAATTTAATTTATATGAATCTTTAACATAATGCAGCACGTCAGCATCCGTATATGTATAGAAATAAACAATTTTTACAGCCTTCAGCTGCAAGGTAATTTTTACTCGTTTACCTAGGTTTCGATTCCAGTAATGGAATCTTTTTCAGAACCTATAATTTAAACCACATACGGACATATATTACTCACTAAAATGCATCATCAGTCTAATGATTGAATAATAAAGAAATCGTGATACTTAAAAAAAATTAAATTATTTTGAGAGCCAAACACTGGCCATGTCACAGATTAAAAATTAAAACAATAAAGACGCATAATCATAAGGTTCTGTCTGTCAAAATTAAAACCATTAAGGCGAACGTAGACGAAGCTACGCCGGCCAGAAAGAAGGACCAACTTTGAGCGGCACGGAAACTAGGCGTCGCGAGCAGTTCCGCGGCGAGGCTCGGCCGCGGCCAAGCGCATGCGCGAGCGCAAGCGCAAGCGCAGGCGCGAGAGACAAACTGTCTCAAAATTATTTAGAGCAAATACACATATAAACAAAATGTGACTGAAAGCCGTCTTACAAATGGACAACCTATCTATTCGTATGGCAACATTAAACAATTTACCTGTGAACAAACTACAAAGCCAAGGTATAAAAAATTTTTTACATTTAAATATTATAGTAAGAGGGCGAAGCCCCGCTACAGTAACTAAAAAATTAGTGTCGAAAACCATGCGTGCTAAGCATAAAATGTCTTTAATATAAAAACGCCTTAGCAACTATGTGTCATTACCAAGCATATTACGAAATACAAAGACACACATGTACAATCGCACTATAATAAAGGGACAAAGCAGATAAGGAAACAGCATCTGCCATTCGAAGCGGACTGTGGGTCAACTCCACTGGAGTAAAGGTTGAAATCCTTCGAAATAACTTCTATTTTTTAGTTGCAACTGATCATTAAGTAAGTTGTCTGTATCAATAATAAGATGTTCAAAATTTACAATTCTTCGATGGTGTCTAGCCTGCATCCCTTGACTTCATTATGCAAAAGCTCTGCGTCTTTTAGAGGCTAGGGAGCATGCGCCTTTTGGACCAGATGTTCAGCAAATGTAAATCCTCGTGTTCCATCACCGCTTTTTGTCGGCAGATGCTCTTTAAACCTAACAGACAGGGCCCTTTCTGTCTGGCCAACGTAATAAGAAGGACATTCAGCACACGTGATCTTATACACGCCTGACAGCGATGATTTATCAGTACCTTTATCCAGAGAATGTACTAAATTCTTTTTGAGGTTGTTGGTGGTAGAGTATGAAACTTTACTCCCTAGGTTTCTTAATAAACGACCTACCGTATAGGATATGTTACCTATAAAGGGAACTGATATGTATTTCGCTGCCTGGTGTTGAATGTGTGTACCTGAACTGGAAAGGGTGGTAGTCTTCTTTCGTGTTTTTTTATTGAACACCTGTCTCACTATACTGGGATTATATCCATTATTCTGAGCGATGTTTTCGAGGACTTTTAATTCTTTCTGTAAGTTGACTGGCGAAAGCAGAATGGAAAGAGCTCGATGGATAGTCGAGTGAAAAAAGGCCATTTTATGGGCCTGAGGATGGGTGGAATCAGCTGGGATGATGATGTCGGAATAGGTTGCTTTCCGAATTTTTTTTTAAATCTATTTTGTTGCCATTAACGGATAGAGTCAGATCGAGATAGTCTAAGGTCCTATCAGCTGTCTGATTTACTTGCGTGAAACTGATTTTTTTTTTTCACGCAAGAAAATCAGACAGCTGATGGGACCATAGACTATCTCGATCTGACTCTATCCATTATTGGCAAAAAAATAGATTTCAAAAAGAATTTAGTTCATTCTCTGGATAAAGGTACTGATAAATCATCGCTGTCAGGCGTGTATAAGATCACGTGTGCTGAATGTCATTCTTATTACGTTGGCCAGACAGAAAGGGCCCTGTCTGTTAGGTTTAAAGAGCATCTGCCGACAAAAAGCGGTGATGGAACACGAGGATTTACATTTGCTGAACATCTGGTCCAAAATGATTTCAACCTTTACTCCAATGGAGTTGACCCACAGTCCGCTTCGAATGACCGATGCTGTTTCCCTATCTGTTTTGTCCTTTTATTATAGTGCGATTGTACATGTGTGTCTTTGTATTTCGTAATATGCTTGGTAATAACACATAGTTGCTAAGGCGTTTTTATGTTAAAGACATTTTATGCTTAGCACGCATGGTTTTCGACACTAATTTTTTAGTTACTGTAGCGGGGCTTCGCCCTCTTACTATAATATTTAAATGTAAAAAAATTTTTATACCTTGGCTTTGTAGTTTGTTTTCAGGTAAATTGTTTAATGTTGCCATACCAATAGATAGGTTGTCCATTTGTAAGACGGCTTTCAGTCACATTTTGTTTATATGTATATTTTCTCTAAATAATTTTGAGACAGTTTGTCTCTCGCGCTTGCGCTTGCGCTCGCTCATGCGCTTGGCCGCGGCCGAGCCTCGCCACGGAACTGCTCGCGACGCCTAGTTTCCGTGGCGCTCACAGTTGGTCCTTCTTTCTGGCCGGCGTAGCTTCGTCTACGTTCACCTTAATGGTTTTAATTTTGACAGACAGAACCTTATGATTATGCGTCTTTATTGTTTTAATTTTTAATCTGCGACATGGCCAGTGTTTGGCTCTCAAAATAATTTAATTTTTTTTAAGTATCACGATTTCTTTATTATTCAATCATTAGACTGATAATGCATTTTAGTGAGTAATATATGTCCGTATGTGGTTTAAATTATAGGTTCTGAAGAAGATTCCATTACTGGAATCGAAACCTAGGTAAACGAGTAAAAATTACCTTGCAACTGAAGGCTGTAAAAATTGTTTATTTCTAATTTATATGACATTTGAGAGATAATATAATGAGAAAAAATCACGAGCATTTTCATGAAGTTGTGAATTTCATATGTTGTTTGACTGTTTACTATTTGTAACTAAATTTTCAAGGACGAGGGACAGGATGATGCGAATTATGTTATTCACCATCAGTAATATAAGTCACAATTACTCGATGAATGTGCTCTCGACATCACACGTTGCAGGATGGTATTTGTCATGCAGACTTGGAAAACATAAACTGAAACTTGATACAAATACTTCATGTGAATACACGTTTTTTTCATTATATTACCTATCAAATGTCATTTAAATTAAATAACACAACTATCGATGATATAAACATAGGCTGAATAGTAAGTATTAGCAGGATTCGAACCATTGCATCACCCATGACCATCTCGCAACGCCATCATGCTAACCGCTATTTCTTTTATATCTCATTTTCTCGTTATTGTTTGTTGTATTCATTTGGGGTGTACGTCCCATGACAAGACTTCAAGTTCATCGTTGATGAATTTACTCAGTTCTTTTATCACAGAGATCAGGTAGCCCTCTGACCGAATACGCTGAGCTACCGTGCCGGCTAAACCACTTGTCCACAGTGACTTCCTACAATCGCTGTCTTCGCACAGATACATGTTGTTGTTGTTGTGGTCTTCAGTCCTGAGACTGGTTTGATGCAGCTCTCCATGCTACTCTATCCTGTGCAAGCTGCTTCATCTCCCAGTACCTACTGCAACCTATATCCTTCTGAATCTGCTTAGTGTATTGATCTCTTGGTCTCCCTCTACGATTTTTACCCTCCACGCTACCCTCCAATGCTAAATTTGTGATCCCTTGATGCCTCAAAACATGTCCTACCAATCGATCCCTTCTTCTAGTCAAGTTGTGCCACAAACTTCTCTTCTCCTCAATCCTATTCAATACCTCCTCATTAGTTACGTGATCTACCCACCTTATCTTCAGCATTCTTCTATAGCACCACATTTCGAAAGCTTCTATTCTCTTCTTGTCCAAACTGGTTATCGTCCATGTTTCACTTCCATACATGGCTACACTCCATACAAATACTTTCAGAAACGACTTCCTGACACTTAAATCTATACTCGATGTTAACAAATTTCTCTTCTTCAGAAACGATTTCCTTGCCATTGCCAGTCTAAATTTTATATCCTCTCTACTTCGACCATCATCAGTAATTTTACTCCATAAGTAGCAAAACTCCTTTACTACTTTAAGTGTCTCATTTCCTAATCTAATCCCCTCAGCATCACCCGATTTAATTTGACAACATTCCATTATCCTCGTTTTGCTTTTGTTGATGTTCATCTTATATCCTCCTTTCAAGACACTGTCCATTCCGTTCAACTGCTCTTACAAGTCCTTTGCTGTCTCTGACAGAATTACAATGTCATCGGCGAACCTCAAAGTTTTTACTTCTTCTCCATGAATTTTAATACCTACTCCAAGTTTTTCTTTTGTTTCCTTTACTGCTTGCTCAATATACAGATTGAATAACATCGGGGAGAGTCTACAACCCTGTCTCACTCCCTTCCCAACCACTGCTTCCCTTTCATGTCCCTCAACTCTAATAACTGCCATCTGGTTTCTGCACAAATTGTAAATAGCCTTCCGCTCCTTGTGTTGTACCCCTGCCACCTTCAGAATTTGAAAGAGAGTATTCCAGTTAACGTTGTCAAAAGCTTTCTCTAAGTCTACAAATGCTAGAAACGTAGGTTTGCCTTTCCTTAATCTTTCTTCTAAGATAAGTCGTAAGGTTAGTATTGCCTCACGTGTTCCAACATTTCTACGGAATCCAAACTGATCTTCCCCGAGGTCCGCTTCTACCAGTTTTTCCATTCGTCTGTAAATAATTCGCGTTAGTATTTTGCAGCTGTGACTTATTAAACTGATAGTTCGGTAATTTTCACATCTGTCAACACCTGCTTTCTTTGGGATTGGAATTATTATATTCTTCTTGAAGTCTGTGGGTATTTCGCCTGTCTCATACATCTTGCTCACCAGATGGTAGAGTTTTGTCATGACTGGCTCTCCCAAGGCCATCAGTAGTTCTAATGGAATGTTGTCTACTCCCGGGGCCTTGTTTCGACTCAGGTCTTTCAGTGCTCTGTCAAACTCTTCACGCAGTATCTTATCTCCCATTTCATCTTCATCTACATCCTCTTCGATTTCCATAATATTGTCCTCAAGTACATCGCCCTTGTATAAACCCTCTATATACTCCTTCCACCTTTCTGCCTTCCCTTCTTTGCTTAGAACTGGGTTGCCATCTGCGCTCTTGATATTCATACAAGTGGTTCTCTCCTCTCCAAAGGTCTCTTTAATTTTCATGTAGGCAGTATCTATCTTACCCCTAGTGAGACAAGCCTCTACATCCTTACATTTGTCCTCTAGCCATCCCCGCTTAGCCATTTTGCACTTCCTGTCGATCTCACTTTTGAGACGTTTGTATTCCTTTTTGCGTGCTTCACTTACTACATTTTTATATTTTCTCCTTTCATCAATTAAATACAATATTTCTTCTGTTACCCAAGGATTTCTATTAGCCTTCGTATTTTTACCTACTTGATCCTCTGCTGCCTTCACTACTTCATCCCTCAGAGCTACCCATTCTTCTTCTACTGTATTTCTTTCCCCCATTCCTGTCAATTGTTCCCTTATGCTCTCCCTGAAACTCTCTACAACCTCTGGTTCTTTCAGTTTATCCAGGTCCCATCTCCTTAAATTCCCACCTTTTCTCAGTTTCTTCAGTTTTAATTTACAGTTCATAACCAATAGATTGTAGTCAGAGTAAACATCTGCCCCTGGAAACGTCTTACAATTTAAAACTTGGTTCCTAAATCTCTGTCTTACCATTACATAATCTATCTGATACCTTTTAGTATCTCCAGGATTCTTCCAGGTATACAACCTTCTTTTATGATTCTTGAACCAAGTGTTAGCTATGATTAAGTTATGCTCTGTGCAAAATTCTACAAGACGGCTTCCTCTTTCATTTCTTCCCCCCAATCCATATTCACCTACTATGTTTCCTTCTATCCCTTTTCCTACTGACGAATTCCAGTCACCCATGACTATTAAATTTTCGTCTCCCTTCACTACCTGAATAATTTCTTTTATCTCGTCATACATTTCATGAATTTCTTCATCATCTGCAGAGCTAGTTGGCATATAAACTTGTACTACTGTAGTAGGCATGGGCTTTGTGTCTATCTTGGCCACAATAATGCGTTCACTATGCTGTTTGTAGTAGCTAACCCGCACTCCTATTTTTTTATTCATTATTAAACCTACTCCTGCATTATCCCTATTTGATTTTGTATTTATAACCCTGTAATCACCTGACCAAAAGTCTTGTTCCTCCTGCCACCGAACTTCACTAATTCCCACTATATCTAACTTTAACCTATCCATTTCCCTTTTTAAATTTCCTAACCTACCTGCCCGATTAAGGGATCTGACATTCCACGCTCCGATCCGTAGAATGCCAGTTTTCTTTCTCCTGATAATGACGTCCTCTTGAGTAGTCCCCGCCCGGAGATCCGAATGGGGGACTATTTTATCTCCGGAATAGTTTACCCAAGAGGACGCCATCATCATTTAATCATACAGTAAAGCTGCATTTCCTCGGGAAAAATTACGGCTGTAGTTTCCCCTTGCTTTCAGCCGTTCGCAGTACCAGCACAGCAAGGCCGTTTTGGTTAATGTTACAAGGCCAGATCAGTCAATCATCCAGAGTGTTGCCCCTGCAACTACTGAAAAGGCTGCTGCCCCTCTTCAGGAACCACATGTTTGTCTGGCCTCTCAACAGATACCCCTCCGTTGTGGTTGCACCTACGGTACGGCCATCTGTATCGCTGAGGCACGCAAGCCTCCCCACCAACGGCAAGGTCCATGGTTCATGGGGGAAGCACAGATACATAATAGACGCATAAAACTTCTCATGCGATTTTCTTTGTTTTGCCAGAGTAGGTCACCTTACTACTTGCACATTATGTTGTTTTAACGGCCTCCTAAAGGTGTACAAAGTTTGAAGTAACTCTGTGATCCCAACGTCGTGACGTCCCATTGTAAGATAGGTGTTTGTTTTAATAAAGCATCCTTTCCTATTAAATTTATTGTATTACACGGAAGCAGAAGTATTTTATTTTCATTTTCTACATTTCCCTTTACAAAATGTGAATAAATATTTGACGTACTTGAATATAAGGTATGTACTTCGCTGAAACCATGTAAACTGAGGTGCAGCGGCGACATCTAGCGGACTTGGAAGGAGGCACGTTTCTCGTCGCTGCAGGGCGGTATAACTATGTCCTTACGTGCTCCATGTACGCTTCACTGGTGTTCTTTACATACCGTAATTTTGTTCGGCAAAGTCGAAGTGGCTAATGTTTTTGAATTCAACATCACATATAATGCCGTGATATGTGTAAAGCTACTAGTTTCTAATCAGGTAGTTGTAAGTTCCTATGGAACCAAACTGCTGTCAACGATCCCTAGGCTTACACACTACTAAATCTAACAAACCAACTCACGCTAAGTACAACACACACTCACACCCATATCCGAGGGAGCACTCGAACCTCCGACGGGGAGGGCCGCGCGAACCGTGGCAAAGCGCCCAAGACCACGCGGCTTCCCCGCGCGGCGTCTAATCAGGTATGGATATATTATACAGTAGTTTTATAATATTTTCTGCTTTACATTCGTATGGTTAGAAGTGCGTTTGTAAATTAGGCTACCTCCGTGTGCTTATATTTTTCTAGGCCTGTGATAGTAATTACCGACCGAAATTACTAACCTGATTACAAAATGGTTCAAATGGCTCTGAGCACTATGGGACTTAACATCTGTGGTCATCAATCCCCTAGAACTTAGAACTACTTAAACCTAATCAACCTAAGGACATCACACACATCCATGCCCGAGGCAGGATTCGAACCTGCGACCGTAGCGGTCACGCGGTTCCAGACTGAAGCGCCTAGAACCGCTCGGCCACACCGGCCGGCACCTGATTACAAATAAAGATTGTGATCCAAGACTGGTGTTATAATAAAGCGAATATTTCTCTGGGTGGCTGAAAAGTTTTTAGTGACTATGTAACATCACGTGTACGTGAAGTGTGGTGCGTACCTTACAAGTAGTCCCACGAATTCATCCCCTTGTATGCCTTTGTGCGCTGTTATCCAGAAAAAGTTCATACAAGTTTCGTACCAATGTAGTTCAACCACATTCAAGTTTATGAATAAATGTCGCAGTCTGACAAGCTGCATATGAAGTATCGACACAAATAGCCAAGTTATTTTATCGATCACGTTTCATATTAAACCACAATGTTATAAAAGAACTGCGCTGGGCTTCTACGTTGTTACTCTCAGTACTTTTATTTGGCCTCGAATTAGAAACGTTGCTGATATGAAAGTAGTTCGCTTCGCAGTATAAGAAAGAGGAAAAGCTATTAGTACCGAGCTGTGACATTCGGACGAGATTTCTGCTGCAGAGAACTTCATGAGGTACATGCTGCGTGTATCGCAGCATCGCCAAACGAAAAGGGGTACATGTAGGGCTGGCTTTTCCCTTCGGTCGACGCAAATAAAGTGCGGACACCAGACGCAAACAGCGGCTGCAGTTTTACTCAGCAATTTCCACGCTTTATTGAAATGCAAACATTTGAACGATGCGCTGGCCGTATTATTCCAACATAAATATCTGCGTTTAGCAGCAGATAGTTGCAACGTTCGGCGAACAAAGCATCATATTTGATGAGCGGGGTCAGATTGTTCGAACAAACATGGTCTCCTTCACCGAATTGTCTATACCCAGTGAACAAGCAACAACAAAGATAATGGGTAAGTAACCCCGTCTTCAGACTATGTGGAAGATGCTATTAGTTTCCTTTTTTATATTTCCAAAACGCACCCTTTCATGGTCATGAAATTACCTCGACCACTGGATTTCTTCTCTTTTTGATACATAACTTGTCCTACGTGAGCAAGATATCCTGCTAAATACGACAAAGAAGACTACACTAATTATTTCATAAATTACAATCTGCATTGTAAAGGACTGCGACTGGTAATTTTCATGAGGATGCTACGATGACTAGGCCAGTCACGAGATTACTTTTCCACTGCGTATTTTGATGTCTACACAATATCTGTCACTGGGTCATAGGCTTACTTGGCTCAAATGGCTCTGAGCACTATGGGAGTTAAAATCTGAGGTTATCAGTCCCCTACACTTAGAACTAAATAAACCTAACTAACCTAAGGACATCACACACATCAATGCCCAAGGCAGGATTCGAACCTGTGACCGTAGGAGCCGCGTGGTTCCGGACCGAAGCTCCTAGAACCGCTCGGCCACCGCGGCCGGCTACGCTTAATTCATGTGCAGCGCAAATCATTCGCGTTTTCCACATGAGAATACAGCACATGTGCCGTATTTCTTGCATATGCTAGATATAACGTAAACGCCTGACCACCCTGCAGCCTATGTCAAGGTGTGATGTGTTTTCCACTACGATCCGTTACGTAAGAGATTCTTCCAATCGATAATAATGGGGTAAGCGTCGAAATGCGTAGTGGAAAATAAAAATCATGTGGCCGGGGTGAACGCAACTGCTGTCGTCCTGTAAGCTATATAGACAGTGAGTTTGGAGAAACACTTTACCACTGCCTTGTATACAGAATCTTTCCTGTATTACTTTGTAAGCTTCAAACACTTTAAGACATAAGAAAATAACTCCTACACCACACGCAAATATTTCAATTCCATCTTTATAAATGACTACGTATCATAAATGCGTAACAGAACTACCATTTCCTCTCGCTGAGTGACTTCTCTACGGCCTCATAGAGATGACACATCCATTAGTTTCCTTCACTTAGTTTTTTTACCTGGTAGTTGAAAAATTGTATGTGAATTTCAGGGAGATAAGAGTTTGGGCTGAGCTCATGTGGCGACAGTGGAGCGGTCGGGCCATCATAGTGTCTCGGTGTTTGTGCTGGCCCCTATGTTTCCTGCTGCTGATTGTCATTTCCTAGTTGCTTTCTCTGACGTCTAGTGAATACTGGTTTGTATGTGGAACTGGATGATCCACCCACCTGGATGGAGGGGTGTGGGCGCTGCTCAACATATTGCTTGTGCCACAGTCGCCATTCACTTTACGATGCCAGTTTTCTTTGTGTCCATATAGTCAATATGGAGGCTCAGCGTGTAATAGGAAAATGAAATAGGATACGAACCAGTGAGGCAGAGAATCAGTCCGTTATTTAGAAAATGTTTTCACAAGTATAATAATAGAAGGTGTTTCTCCCCAAATCATCTGGATACGTTGTGATGAAAAAAAAATGACAGTGCTGCTATTTGTGCAACAGATAACGAAATGCAGATTGTAGTTACAGAAACAGGCATAAAATAAATGACTCTTTGCCTTATTATGTTTATACTGATAGTGAAGTGCGTAGTGTCAACAAGATGCTCCAACATGAATTAGGAAATGAAAATTCTTGGACCATCCTGAAACTGAAGGCAAAGTGCATTTTTGTCAAATAAAGACATAGTTGGAGACCGTGGTTGTTACATGAAATAAATTTTTCATGGCACACAGCAACCAGCCACAAAGTGGTTTTACGGTGCTTTATTCGAAACGTAGCGTTACCAGTTTCGAATTTATGTAGTTCATCATCAGAGGCATTTTCATTCTTTTGTCAAAACATATGATGCATTGGCTTACTGGTTTTCTGGTGAGCTGCCCTAGAATAAACAATAATTCAGTTACAAACGAGCAATAAAGATGGTTGCGTTACAGGTTTGGATAGAATACAACTTACGTGAAATTCCGTCTGGAGCATTTGCTTCCACAGTCTTTTTCCAACGAACCATATTCGTAATGTAATTTGTGTTTTCATAATCACATACATTGGTTTACATTATGAAACACTTTCGTTTGGTGATTTCCTATGAGTACCACATATTTTCTTTTATATTTCATTTCAGTGGCTTTCGGTCTGTGCTCATGCAGTCCTGTCAGTAGTGGAAGACGATACAACAATGTGTTTGAGACGCTTTTCTTGTCAGTAACGACGATACGAATCTAAGGGCAACACTACACTCAGTTGCAAAGCACAGAAAAACTCCGACCGGTCGGGAAACGAACCCGGGCCCATTCGGTTAGCAATCTGCTGCACTGAACCCCACAGCTACCGATGCGGACAACCACACGCTGTGATTCGGTTATACCATAGGAAAATAAGTGCAGAGCTTACAAAGCACTGTAACGTAGCAAGTTACAGCGAGATAACATTCGATGCAGTGAGGCACGCAGCCGTATAGTTAGGTGGTTACGGGATGGCTACTTTTCTTCTTCGATCTGACTCACAGCGCAGCTGGCCCTACGAGCCGTGAGGACGGTCTCAAGTAACGCAAATTCATACCCCTGCGAATCTAAATAAGCCAAAGTAATTGTCATCCGATTTTGTTCAAACTCGGAACCCAATCTTTTGTTGTTAAGGAAGGGATCGTGTTAAAACTTCAGATTTTTATCTATTACAGTTACGGAGACTGAGAAAATTCCTTAAATGTCCTAAAACCGACACTTACGTTTCAAAACTCAGGAACAACAACCAAATATCTTTTATTATCATCTGAAGTCATAATAAAGCTCACAGTATATAAAATCACTTAATTGGAGTTTTCTTTTCCAAACCATTAATTACTCTACGTTATGTAGTATAAAAATCATTCAAAATTATTATTTGCTTGTTATTTTTTGGTGGGAGTACATGGGAATGAATGAGAGAGTGTATGCGGGCCATACGTTAATACTTAATGTCATTTTATGTAAAACATTATAAAATTGAACCATGAGAAATTTGTGTTGCCACTACGATGCTGATGACGTATGTCGATGTGTGCTTGCGATTGTAAGAGAGCAGCCAGAATAGAAATCTGAAGTGGAATAAGTTCCTATATTAATTTAAAGAATATTTTACATTTCATTCTATTTTACTGAACAATATACTAGAAATTGAAATTGTAATGACGTAAATGACTATTAGATTAGTGGTTGGCTAAGGGAAGTTTTGCCGCGATAGTGATATGGAAGGATCATTCTGTTTGGTCCTTCAGATCAGTAGCCAGTCAGAATTAAGCGGTTCCCACGTGTAGATTTTTAGATAGGCAGAGAGGAGAGGAATATCGAGATAGTCGCTCGCTAACCTGCTTCCGGAACACCATGCTAGATGTCTCCGTGAAAATAGTATGTAAAATGAAGAGCTAGTGAGATAATTTCAGATAGAACGTGTCGTGACTAAAGCGGTTTAAGTTATGAACATTTTGAGGAAAGTTTGATGTTTCTGAATAAGTTAGTTGAAGCCTTATAAGCGCGTGATTTTTTTTTTTTTTTTTTTTTGTCGTAGAGACAATTCCGCGTGGCATATTCCGTGTTCTTTATGGAATACTTTGGCGAGCCATTCTGACATAGACCACTGAAACGACCGAATGTTCAACTCACTAATAGTGGCGGGTGAGTGAGTGTAGGATCTTAAATTTAATCGGGTCGGACTTGCAGAAATTCTGGGTGCTTTTTCGTGTGAAAATATGTTGTATAGACTGTGAACTAGGAATGATTGAGCCTTGGCCTTATTAAACACGGACTCAATAGCGATTTCATGTGCTTTATTAATAATATAAAGCCGTTCCAATAGAATTTTCAAATGCTTACTGAAATTAAACTGCATCCTCCGAACACCCGAAATTTTTTGATATGAACTTACAGGAACTGATCTGCAACTTGAGTTACGCGGCCTCTGTGTGGTAGGTATTAGGTAATGGTTTTAATCAACGTGCCTTACACTGCCTATCGTGTATCTACTACCGCAAAGTGAAGGGACGTCGGAAGGAAGAAACATAGAGGTAGGTGAACGCTTCGAAGAAAATGACAGTGAGAGAGTAAGGAGCACGTAAGGGTCGAAGTTGATGCGATACAATGATATATTGCAAAGATATTGCATTTTGGGAAATGAAACGTAAATTAGTGTTACGGTGAACTTAAAAAGTAGTTTACATTAGATGCAGGGCATTAAATACAGACAGACATAGTGGAATTTGCGAATTAACTTATTTTACAAAATCTTATAGAAAAAGTGTAGACAAGAAGGTATATGTAATCATTATGTGCTGTTTGCACAGTGATGATGACAGTAAATCACAGCTGGTCCCGGCGGAGGTTAGAGTCCTCCCTCGGGCACGGGTATGTGTGTTTGTCCTTAGGATAATTTAGGTTAAGTAGTGTGTAAGTTTAGGGACTGATGACCTTAACAGTTAAGTCCCATAAGATTTCACACACATTTGAACATTTTTTTGAACACTACATCAAACATTACTCATATTTAGCGCCGTAGGAACTACTCACTATTGTAGATACATCCAGTAATTTAAGATTTGTTACTTGATTTGCAGATAGTTGTAGAAACGTTATTTATATTGGAATGCGGAAAGTACTTTCAGGAAGTTTTAAGGAATGGAGTGTTAGCCAACTTAGTCTGCTCGTTAAACATATTACCAGGGGAACCGTTTTCGCGTGTGTGAGCATTCCTATTTCTTATAAGAAATTCATAATGGCTTCTTTTTCTGCTAAGTATAATATTTTCATGTTGTTTTCAGAGTGTCTTACTGAATGGTTTCCTTCAGAAATGTGAACTGCAAATGAATATTTGTTCAAATTGCCTAATCTGAATGCATCAAGGTGTTCTTTTAATCTAATCTCAAAACTTCTACCTGTCTCACAAATCTAGAATTTTGGCCATGAACCACACTGGAGCTTGTATATTCCTGATATACTGTAGGGTGCTTTGGAAGTATTTACATCATGGATTATTGTTTCTTGTAATTTATTTTGAGCAGAGAAGATAATGTTAAAATTCCCTTTTTTAAGTAAGTTTGCTATTAGGTGTGACAGTGGGCGTATGTATAACGGATTATTTAGGTTTTACTTCTGTGGGAGGCTGATTTGTTTTGAAGTAACTGTTGTGTGAACTGCTGTTCTGTGGACCTATGGTTTTTGTTTATATTGTTTTGTGGCTGGTTCAAATGGCTCTAAGCACTATGGGACTTTTCTTCTGAGGTCATCAGTCCCATAGACTTAGAACTACTTAAACCTAACATCACACACATCCGTGTCCGAGGCAGGAATCGAACCTGCGACCGGAACAGCAGCGTTGTTCCGGACTGAAGTTGTTTTGTGGAGTCAGTTTGTTATTGCAAGTTTACAACTATTATTATGAGCTACAACTTTAATTACATTGATTTCATTTTGTTGATCTGTGTGATTCAGAGGTAGGTTTTTCATTCAGTGTATTATGGCTCTGAAATTTATCGTTTTTCTGCTTGCTTTAAACAACATTTGTAATACTGCCACCAGTAGAGAGCAAAGATTCTGCATTTCCGATGTGGATTTTATGAGTAGACGGCCTGCTGAAAAGTCATGGCTGCGAAATTTTTATTCTGTTCCCAGAATCGGTCTTGGTATTCACGTCATTCATATCACTCCGTCGACTTCCTGGCGTCACTGATGCAAGTTGCACTTCCTGCCGCTAGAGGACTTCGAATTGTAGCGTGTAACATGGGTGTGTGTAGCGTAACTACTAGGGTATGCTGAAAAATAATGCCTCCGAATATTTTATGTGAAAACTCTTAAAGTTCTTTAAATAAAACAAACTTTATTAGCATTCGACATCTTTATTCTTCACGTTTACGTATTTTTTTCTCGACGTCAACCTGATGACAAACACATTTCTTCTAACGACAGACCAGTTTGTTGATATCGTCAGTGCAGAATGTTTGACTTTGCTGACGGAGACACAACCTTACGTCTGCTAGCACCGCTTCATAACTGTCAAAGTGAACTCCTCGAAGTTGTCCTTTAAGTTTTAGAAACAGCTGAAAATCGAATGGGTCTAAGTCGGAACCGTATGTAGAGTGATCCACGACAGGGAACACAAGGCGTCGGACTGTTAGAGATGTCGCGGAGCCCGTGTGCGGTACGACATTGTCATACTGAAGGAGACCGTGCTTCATGTGTGCACGAACTCTTCTTTTCCATGCTTTAACTTTTGCAGAGTTTATAGTTGTGCCTTTAGTCATGAATTTCAAATGCACCACACCTTGAACCTCCCAGAACACTGTGAGCATGACCTTGGCTACCGATGGCATGGTATTGAACATTTTTGGCGTCGCTGATCCTCTGTGCGGAACTCCTTTGTGCTGTCGTGTTTTCGGGATCAAAATAGTGAACGCAGCTTTCATCACTTGTCAAAATGTTGTTAAGGAAACCATTGCCCTCATGCTCAAAAAGAAAATGATAGATGTCTAATCTCCTTTGTTTCATGTCACGCCGGCCGAAGTGGCCGTGCGGTTAAAGGCGCTGCAGCCTGGAACCGCGAGACCGCTTTGGTCGCAGGTTCGAATCCTGCCTCGGGCATGGCTGTTTGTGATGTCCTTAGGTTAGTTAGGTTTAACTAGTTCTAAGTTCTAGGGGACTAATGACTTCAGCAGTTGAGTCCCATAGTGCTCAGAACCATTTGAACCATTTTTTTCATGTCACGAGTGAGCATTCGAGGCACCCACCGTGCTCACGGCTTTCTGTAACACAGTTGTGCAGTGATGGGCTGTGCACAGTCTCGTGATATGCTATGTCTGTGTTATCCGACGATTTTCTCTGATTAATTCATCAACACGATTCCGATGAGTCTCGTCGGTTGCCGTACGCGGTTCAACTGGTTCAAATGGCTTAACATCTGAGGTCATCAGTCCCCTAGTCTTACAACTACTTAAACCTTACTAACCTAAGGACATCACACATATCCATGCTCGAGGCAGGATTCGAACCCGCGACCGTAGCAGCAACGCGGCTCCGGACTGATGTGCCTAGAACCGCTCGGCCACAGCGGCCGGCGCCGGACGCGGTCGTCCACTCGAAGCACCGTCACAGAAGCTGAAGTAAGCAACACTGTTTCCTTCATTATAAGCACGAAAAACCTAGCTTTGCACGATACTGATGCCGGTACAGTCATCGCCGTACACTGATTTCGTTCTTTCATGGATTTCAGTTTGAGGCACATTTGCTGCGGTTAGAAACCCGATGACAGCACGCTGTTCCTGAAACACCGAGGTAGTCACGCTACACACGGCCATGTTACACGCTGCACTTCCAAGCCCTCTGTCGGTAGATGGTTGCAACTTGCGTTAACGAGCTGAGAAATGGGAAGGAGTAATATGCACGGCATGTAATACCTCAACCGATATTGAGAATAGAATAAAAAATTTGGAGACGTTACTTTTCAGCCCGATTTCGTATGAAGCATCCACAATCTATTACTGGTAGATCAAATCATTATACATCCTTTAAGAATGTAAGGGTCCACACACACCAACTTCTAGCGACAGACTTCGTTAAGTAAACGCTTTTATGTTCTGTTGATTGTATGAGACATGTAATCAGCTCAAATAAAGCGCAAGTCAAATGCCCTGCATAAAAATTTCGGTTTATTCACTAGCGGAAAGCAGAGACATCTTAATGAAATGTTTGAGCTGGTCGATCGTATCCTTCTGCTGCCGAAGTGAGCTACAGAACATTTCTCAGTCCAAGTTTTTTGACCCTCGACATAAAATTTCGAGTTAGTGTCAAAATGTTAATGTATGAGACTAACCCTAGAAATTAAACATTATGATGTGTGGAGACTAAGAACAGATCATCTGTTTTAACGCCTGGTGGAATAATGTTCTCTTTATCTGGTGGTGTAGAATTTAAGAGAAACTAGTCTTTCTCCACAGCTTCGTTCACGTGCGCGTTCGGCACATATATTGCACACATGTCCTCCTCCCTCTCTTTGTGTTCACCTCTTCCCATCTCTCTGCCCACCTCATCCCCCGAACTCTGTATGTCCATGTCTTCCGTCCCACTGAGTCTCTCCTTCTCTTTGCCCGTCTCCTCCGACGCTCTCTGTGACTAAATCATCTTCCCCCTCCCTCTGTTCCTATTCTTCTCCCCTCCGTCAGTCCACATACCCTAACCCTTCTTCCTTTTCCACCTGCCCTCCCTCTGTCCATCTATACATAGTCCCAACACTACGACCATGGTCATATTCAACTGGATAGATAAATAATCCCATTTGGTATTCTACTCAGGTACCAGTTGAAGATCCTGATGCGCAGTGTTACTTTTTATGGAAAGTGGCTTTGACACAGTTAAGCCACTACTTACGGAAATCTTTATTTGCCGCATTTTGGCTCTCTGCAGCTGTAGGAGATCCGTTTCTTGTCACTAAGCAGAAATTTTCCAAAAAATTTTGTCAATCCCCATATTGTTCAAGGTTTACTAAGGAAGCGGTAACGCTAACCCTCTCTCTGACCGTCAGCATAAATAGTATGGAGATGTAAATCACTTTCTGCATTCCTGAAGCTTCTTCAGAGCATAGAAAATCCGCTTACTGAAAAGCCTTGTGAAAAAGAACTTATCCCTCCCCAAAAGTGTGTCGGTTTTACTGTCACGTAGATATTCTAATGTGTAAAGCCCTCTTGGTTTAATACGTGATAGTAACATGTGTCCATAAAATTTGCTGTACTACATTCCCACTTTCATCTAATATTGTATGATCGTCGGTTTCTGATCTGTTTATTTCTTTATAATCTTGTAAAAATAAAGTTATCCCTTCCTTAAATTGTGCCTGTTTTACTGTGTCAAAATACAGTGCCCTCTTGCTTTCATGCGACATATCAACATGCGTTTATAAAATTTGGTTTACTTCGTTACTACTTTAATCACTTTTTGTATGCTCCTTAGTTTCTGTTTAGCTTTTTATGTTATTCTATGTAGTCTACGGTGGGTCACATGTCAAGAACTTTTAGCTACATGTAGGTTTACTAGGTATGTGTCGTAAAATAACCTGAAAGCATCGTTCAGATTCTTCGTTTTGTGATTTATCTACACTCCTGGAAATGGAAAAAAGAACACATTGACACCGGTGTGTCAGACCCACCATACTTGCTCCGGACACTGCGAGAGGGCTGTACAAGCAATGATCACACGCACGGCACAGCGGACACACCAGGAACCGCGGTGTTGGCCGTCGAATGGCGCTAGCTGCGCAGCATTTGTGCACCACCGCCGTCAGTGTCAGCCAGTTTGCCGTGGCATACGGAGCTCCATCGCAGTCTTTAACACTGGTAGCATGCCGCGACAGCGTGGACGTGAACCGTATGTACAGTTGACGGACTTTGAGCGAGGGCGTATAGTGGGCATGCGGGAGGCCGGGTGGACGTACCGCCGAATTGCTCAACACGTGGGGCGTGAGGTCTCCACAGTACATCGATGTTGTCGCCAGTGGTCGGCGGAAGGTGCACGTGCCCGTCGACCTGGGACCGGACCGCAGCGATGCACGGATGCACGCCAAGACCGTAGGATCCTACGCAGTGCCGTAGGGGACCGCACCGCCACTTCCAAGCAAATTAGGGGCACTGTTGCTCCTGGGGTATCGGCGAGGACCATTCGCAACCGTCTCCATGAAGCTGGGCTACGCTCCCGCACACCGTTAGGCCGTCTTCCGCTCACGCCCCAACATCGTGCAGCCCGCCTCCAGTGGTGTCGCGACAGGCGTGAATGGAGGGACGAATGGAGACGTGTCGTCTTCAGCGATGAGAGTCGCTTCTGCCTTGGTGCCAATGATGGTCGTATGCGTGTTTGGCGCCGTGCAGGTGAGCGCCACAATCAGGACTGCATACGACCGAGGCACACAGGGCCAACACCCGGCATCATGGTGTGGGCAGCGATCTCCTACACTGGCCGTACACCACTGGTGATCGTCGAGGGGACACTGAATAGTGCACGGTACATCCAAACCGTCATCGAACCCATCGTTCTACCATTCCTAGACCGGCAAGGGAACTTGCTGTTCCAACAGGACAATGCACGTCCGCATGTATCCCGTGCCACCCAACGTGCTCTAGAAGGTGTAAGTCAACTACCCTGGCCAGCAAGATCTCCGGATCTGTCCCCCATTGAGCATGTTTGGGACTGGATGAAGCGTCGTCTCACGCGGTCTGCACGTCCAGCACGAACGCTGGTCCAACTGAGGCGCCAGGTGGAAATGGCATGGCAAGCCGTTCCACAGGACTACATCCAGCATCTCTACGATCGTCTCCATGGGAGAATAGCAGCCTGCATTGCTGCGAAAGGTGGATATACACTGTACTAGTGCCGACATTGTGCATGCTCGGTTGCCTGTGTCTATGTGCCTGTGGTTCTGTCAGTGTGATCATGTGATGTATCTGACCTCAGGAATGTGTCAATAAAGTTTCCCCTTCCTGGGACAATGAATTCACGGTGTTCTTATTTCAATTTCCAGGAGTGTATATACATGTTTTTAAATTTGTAATACGTTTTTGGCAGTTCAGTAAACTCAAGCCAAATAAAAAACGAGTTGAGGTTAGGTAAAGTCGAAAGATGTGAGTCTTTACTTTATTAGTGAGAAAACTGAAAAATTGCTGAGAAAATTCTCCTTACCACTAAGTTCAAACTTTCGGAGAATTTAGGTCTCCTACCGCTTGGTCTTTGTCTTATATTCACCTAACTGCTTTATTGTGAATGAACGACGGTTACATGTACAGTGAATTGTTCTAATGCCATTTGCATATCTATTTACTGTACCAATCGAACGCAATGCCCTAAGATATTTCTATGTAAATGAGATACTGAAATCCGATATCTAGATACCTCGCGTTGCACACCGATAATATGGTACACAGAATACTGCTACAATGTGCGCTAAACACTGTCAACTTTCTGGTAGTGTGCCCATGAAGTAATGTCCATTGAAAATTTCGTTTTTGTCTCGTCTTAAATGATATTGACAATGGTCTCATCATTTTCGTATTCCAAAACACCTTAAGATTTATTAATTTCAGCACTTGTTCCAAATAAGCATTATATCTCGCATGAACGCTTCAATCTATTATATCCTTTCCTAAAGACAATATCATATCGTCTTGTATTAGTGTCACGCATACCAGTGAATGAGACGATAATATTTGATGTGTGCCATAGTGCTTAAGCTCCACAGGTGTATAGAAATCGAGAGAAGCTAGACAATATCATATGTTTTAGTACCTACTCCATCCGATGGAGAAATGATGGTGTTCTCAACCTATAACAAACAGCAGCGTCTAAGATTTGTCCCGTGACCCGGTAGCCAGTCATTAGAGACGGATGGTGTTCTCAACCTATAACAAACAGCAGCGTCTAAGATTTGTCCCGTGACCCGGTAGCCAGTCATTAGAGACGGAGCGCAAGCTCGGGTTAGGGAAGGACGGGGAAGGAAATCGGCCGTGCCCTTTCAAAGGATCCATCCCGGCATTTGCCTGAAGCGATCCGGTAGCCAGCGTCCTAACTTCTACATAGCTGAACAGAAACTCATGGTAATTGTTTTCCTTTCATCTCCTCAGTATAACACAGCTGATCTCCATTTGAGAGTCAACATGCCACTACACTTCAAGTGCCAAAGAGGAGGGATTCATGTGGATGACTTGTGTGGGAAAATGAAACATCAGTCTATTGCGAAACTATAAGCGATGGTGGACTTTCAACCACTTCTGGATAAATATTCTGTGTACAAAATTATTTCACCGTGTGTTTCTTTTACGTATGCTTTCAGGCAATAAATCATCATGTTACGTTTGAAATGTGCACATTTCGCATTGAGATTTCTCATACACGTACATAAGACACTTATGTCTTACTTCACTTTCGCCTTACTCTGTGAAGTAATATTTCAGCCATTTCTCACTTGTTACTTAATCATTGTATGATGGAGTTATACCGTGTTGTGGCGTAGCAATATTTAATCATTCACTGGGAGACAGTACTATTTGCCTGTGAGGACGCTGTGCGGAAATGTAGTTGGAGAGTTCTGTTCTCACACCATGTGCTTTACATGCGCTTTATGTGAGCATCGCGGAGAGAACGCGTATCGAGTCACTAAGCCATACGCCAGACTGTGTATTAATTTAAGACTATTCGGGAACAAAGATAGTATGAGAACTTTACTTTCAGGACTTGCAAACAGTAAGAGTATTTCTCCATTCAAGACTCTTGTTGATAAATTCAATAGTTGCTGAGATAGATAAATTTACTTGAAACTCGAGAATATCAGTCGTTCTTAAGGAATCACTTCCTGATAAACTGATGTAACTTACTGGGTGATTTTTTCCACCTTGTACAAACTCTATGGACTAATCGATTAGAGGATTTTGAACAAACAAGGTCTAATGAACGTACGTCCAGAAATGCATGGTTTCCATGTTACGGACCGTGTATTCAGTCATACGTTGTTACAGAGACTGCAGTCTAATACGCGATGTACCATGCATCCACAGCTACAGCAAGTGTTGAAAATGGTTCCCGTGTGCCTCAACGCATGCATGTATGCACCGTAGCATGTTCTGTCTCACAATTCACATCGGCCAAGCTGCGTCCGAACAGTGTCAAAGGCAGCAGCAATACACTGCTCCACATCTGGAATGAGCTCTAAATACACGATACCTTTCAGATGGCCCCATAACCAGAAATCGAATGGGTTGAGTTCGGGTGAACGAGCAGGCCATGAAAGTGGACCCCCTCTCCCGACCCATCTACCAGGAAAGACACGATTGACATACGTCTGGATGTTAGCAGCGAAGTGGGCTGGAGCACCATCATGTAACAGCCACATAACCCTTCGAATCATCAATGCGACTTCTTCCAGTAGGGATTGCAAAGTCCCCACAAGAAACGACGATAGTTCCGGTATGTTAGGCGACGTGGAAGAAAGACTGGTCCCAAAATACGGTCCCCAGTTATCCCGGCCCACACATTTCCGGCTGCACCGATGCTGATGATTCGCTGTCACAATACCATGGGGTTCTGCATACTATCAACAAGATGACTGTTATGAAAGGTGAAGATATCACTCCACATAAGGGTGGCCTCATCGGTGAATAGGGTGGATGACACAAATCCTGGAATCGTGGTTGCCTGGTGAAGAAACCAGTAACAAAACTGCTGCCGACGTGTTAAGTCTGTAACTAGTAAGCCCCGCACTTGCTGTAAGTGATAAGGGTAGTAACCATTGTCATAGAGAATGTTCGACACGATCGTCTGGCTTACCCTGTACCGGCGGGCTAACTGCCTGGTATAGACACGACGGTCGCCTTCCACAGTGTTAATCACATTTTCCTCCAAGTCTGGTGTCCGAACATTTAGAGTACGTCCTACATGATTTCCTGCTTCCTGAAATGACCCTGTCTGCTAAACGACGAAACACTGTTGAAAACATTGAATGCTGTGGTTGTGGTTGGCGGGAAGAGGTCTCCTGATACAACCTTGCTGCCCGCAGCCCACTGCTATTTCCTTTACGTAAGTAAACACTGTGTAGGCAAGCTCTCTATTCGAATATGGCACCATTGTGTACTACAACGTATGATATCCTCTACGAGGTGAGTCCCCCCCCCCCCCCCCAGGGGGTCCACAACTCTTTTGTGGATACGTGCGTGGCGACCACGGGGCCCCGAGCTATTGCAGCCTTCCTTCTTTCCAGGGCTGCATTTCCTCCCTCTCCCCTCCTTTCCCCTCATTGCTCCTTTCCCCTCGCCCTCTCCTCTCCCTCTCTTGGTGTCCTTGCTTATGTTGGCCCCCCCTATCCTCCTGGTTCTGTTGGTTTTACAATTTGGCTTTTTTGCGTAATCACCTCCTCCTTTTCGCACTCCCTGGTCCCCATCTGGGGTTTGACCTCCATTACTAAATTTCTCTTCCGTAGTGTGAGCCATCTTTGGAAGAGCACCTTACCTAATGTCTCCGACGTATGCCCTCCTAATACCTTCCACCTTTTCTTTCACATTGTTGTCTGATGCTAGGGTGCATAGCCAGCCCGTGTGGTGGGGTCGCTATGTACCCTTTTGGTTGAGCCCCCTGAACACACAGGGATCACACTTCTGATACCTGAGCTGTGACCTCCTCATGCAAGCCTTGGAGTGGTTGCTCGTCATCCTTGAGCATCGGAACTCCCGGCAATGGCCGCCGTGCCAGGCGGCCCTTGCTGTGGCTGCGTGGCGCCCGTGAGGAGAGCCCCTGATCGGAGTGGGTGGTATCAGGGCGGACACTATGCAAATGAAACGTATACGGGTCCAGGAACTCTGGCCGTTCGTCTGCGGCCGTCTCTCTGCATGGAACTGATTCTTTGAGTGCTGCTTCTCTTGCCCCTTCGGCCTTCCCTTCCATGGCTACCCCCTGGGAAGAGGATGAGGCCCATCGGCTAGGAGCGAAACCTTTCCCCTCTTATCTGGTTTGCATCAGGACTGATGGGGATACTTTCACCAATATCAAACTTTTATTCTTTGTGGAGCACATTGAAGACAAGTTTGGCAAAGTGGACTCCCTAAGCAAGATTGGGTCGGGTTCGTTGCTGATCAAAACTGCTTCAGCTGCCCAATCTCTGGCCCTTCGTGGCTGTACCCATCTTGGCACAATTCCTGTGTCCATTACCCCCACCAGTCTCTAAATATGGTTCAAGGTGTGATTTTTCACAGGGACCTCATCCTTCAAACTGATGAGCAACTTCAGGACAATCTCGGACGACGGGGTGTTCACTTTGTTCGGCGTGTTCAGAAGGGTCCTAAGGACAATCGCATTGATACTGGTGCCTTTATACTGGCCTTTGAAGGGGATACCCTCCCTGAGAAAGTAAAGATTATGGTTTATCGATGTGATGTGAAGCCGTACATCGCACCTCCTATGAAGTGTTTTAAGTGCTTGCGTTTTGGACACATGTCTTCCCGCTGTTCACAGGGCCCTCTCTGTGGTGACTGTGGACGTCCATTCCATGAGGGGAGTCCCTGTGTTCCCCCTCCTGTGTGTGTTAACTGTCATGGCAATCATTCTCCACGTTCACCAGATTGCCCAGTATATAAGAAGGAAAAGAAAATACAGGAGTATAAGTCCCTCGATCGTTTAACCTACACAGAGGCTCGTAAGAAGTATACACGTCTTCATCCTGTGTCCATGACATCAATTTACGCTTTAGTTACATCTTCACCCCTTCCTCCCCCTTCCTTACCCCAATCCCGGACCCCTCTCCTCCCCCCTCCCCTGCAGCTCCCACACCTTCTCCTCTGGGCGCTGCTCCCCCTCCCCAGCCGGAGAAGTGTCCCACTTCTTCGGCGTCTGCCGGTGAAGGACGCCTCTCCCTGTAAACCATTTTTATGTGTTTTAGAAGTATTTTAAAACTACTTCTATGAATTTTAGAAAGATTTGATAACCAGTTAACGAAATATAGAATGCTTTTGTATATTTTAAAAGACGTTAACTGATACTGTGTAAAACATTGGTAATTACTGTCATGCTATTTGAAACTGGTGTAAGAGCTACATAAAATGTCTACAAGTGTTATTGTCAAATATTTAATGATACACTGAGGTGTCCGACAAATAACACACCTTACATTGAATTCCTGAAACAATTTTTGTTAAATCGATAAGTCACACGACATATTCACATGAAAATCTACGAATTTTATTGATAGGCAAATCGAATAAAGAAGCAGGCATTTCATGAATATAAACCATTAACACTCACACTAGTAGCTTCATGCAACTAATTTCTCAAAACCGAGCTACGAGACGCAGTTCCTATCTTAGGCCAAAACATTCACAGCGGAACATTCAGGGGACAACAATGCGATGCCAGAGCCACTGCGCAGGCCGCTGGCAAAAGCCGCCCTTGTCCCTGCTTTTAACGACGACTCTTCAGAAACCCTTTCTGCAGGAATATGGCTGCACATGGCAGCTAAACGTCTGGAGAATTCCAACTCAAAACATTGGTGACTCACTGTAGCCACCTGTGTTACAACCCACGTGGAGAAAAGCTGTTTGTCTCTGTATTACATAGCAGAAGTTAAATTCTGCCCTACGAAAAAAGCACCCCTGTGATAGGCTGCGGAAACTCTAGTGGGTGGAGTTACAACATGTACGAACGCTCTGATTGGCCAGAAACAAAACGCGTGGCCACCAGCTTTGATACAGGCAAATGCAGACAGAAAAATACGCTGTTCTCTTGCATTAAATTGTCGAGTCTTTGAGCAAGGCAACTCGCGCAGCGCTGAGACAATTGCGAGAGCAATTATATGAACACTTGTTCACAGGCTCGTCTTAACTCTTAAAGAGATAAACTGCGAAGTCTTCTAGTACGGAGAATTCAGACTACATAACAGATCAAAACGAAAATTTCTGTTCCGAGACTGACAATGTTGAGTGTTTATGGAAAAAGTTCAAGGCAATCGTAAAATGCGTTTTAGACAGGTACGTGCCGAGTAAAACTGTGAGGGACGGGAAAAACCCACCGTGGTACAACAACAAAGTTAGGAAACTACTGCGAAAGCAAAGAGAGCTTCACTGCAACTTTGAACGCAGCCAAAACCTCTCAGACAAACAAAAGCTAAACGATGTCAAAGTTAGCGTAAGGAGGGCTATGCGTGAAGCGTTCAGTGAATTCGAAAGTAAAATTTTATGTACCGACTTGACAGAAAATCCTAGAACGTTCTGGTCTTACATTAAATCAGTAAGTGGCTCGAAACAGCATATCCAGACACTCTGGGATGATGATGGCATTGAAACAGAGGATGACACACGTAAAGCTGAAATTCTAAAACCTTTTTCCAAAGCTGTTTCACAGAGGAAGACCGCACTGCAGTTCCTTCTCTAAATCCTCGCACAAACGAAAAAATGGCTGACATCGAAATAAGTGTCCAAGGAATAGAAAATCAACTGAAATCACTCAACAGAAGAAAGTCCACTGGACCTGACGGGATACCAATTCGATTCTACACAGACTACGCGAAAGAACTTGCCCCCCTTCTAGCAGCCGTGTACCGCAAATCTCTAGAGGAACGGAAGGTTCCAAATGATTGGAAAAGAGCACAGGTACTCCCAGTCTTCAAGAAGGGTCGTCGAGCAGATGTGCAAAACTATAGACCTATATCTCTGACATCGATCTGTTGTGGAACTTTAGAACATGTTTTTTGCTCACGTAACATGTCATTTCTGGAAACCTAGAATCTACTCTGTAGGAATCAACATGGATTCCGGAAACAGCGAGCGCGTGAGACCCAACTCGCTTTATTTGTTCATGAGACCCAGAAAATATTAGATACAGGCTCCCAGTTAGATGCCATTTTCCTTGACTTCCGGAAGGCGTTCGATACAGTTCCGCACTGTCGCCTGATAAACAAAGTAAGAGCCTACGGAATATCAGACCAGCTGTGTGGCTGGATTGAAGAGCTTTTAGCAAACAGAACACAACATGTTGTTCTCAATGGACAGACGTCTATAGACGTTAAAGTAACCTCTGGCGTGCCACAGGGGAGTGTTATGGGAACATTGCTTTTCACAATATATATAAATGACCTAGTAGATAGTGTCGGAAGTTCCATGCGGATTTTCGAGGATGATGCTGTAGTAAACAGAGAAGTTGCAGCATTAGAAAATTGCAGCGAAATGCAGGAAGATCTGCAGCGGATAGCCACTTGGTGCAGGGAGTGGCAACCGACCCTTAACATAGACAAATGTAATGTATTGCGAATACATAGAAAGAAGGATCCTTTATTGTATGATTATATGATAGCGGAACAAACACTGGTAGCAGTTACTTCTGTGAAATATCTGGGAGTATGCGTGCGGAACGATTTGAAGTGGAATGATCATATAAAATTAATTGTTGGTAAGGCGGGTACCAGGTTGAGATTCATTGGGAGAGTGCTTAGAAAATGTAGTCCATCAACAAAGGAGGTGGCTTACAAAACACTCGTTCGACCCATACTTCAGTATTGCTCATCAGTGTGGGATTCGTACCAGGTCGGGTTGACAGAGGAGATAGAGAAGATCCAAAGAAGAGCGGCGCGTTTCGTCACAGGTTTATTTGGTAAGCGTGATAGCGTTACGGAGATGTTTAGCAAACTCAAGCGGCAGACTGTGCAAGAGAGGCGCTCTGCATCGCGGTGTAGCTTGCTGTCCAGGTTTCGAGAGGGTGCGTTTCTGGATGAGGTATCGAATATATTGCTTCCCTCTCCCGAGGAGATCACGGATGTGAAATTAGAGAGATTCGAGAGCGCACGGAGGCTTTCCGGCAGTCGATCTTGCCGCGAACCATACGCGACTGGAACAGGAAAGGGAGGTAATGACAGTGGCACGTAAAGTGCCCTCCGCCACACACCGTTGGGTGGCTTGCGAAGTATAAATGTAGATGTAGAGAATTGCACCGAACACTGACAGTTTGTGAGCGATTTGAGGGCAACGACGTACGCGCTATTCCAGCCGAACAGCATGTATCATGCCAATTAGCTAGGGAATAACTAGGAGTCACGGCTTCACTGAATACGTAGGAATTTTATCAAACTGGCGTTTAACAGTCAAGAAACAGTTAGAGTAGATTCTCAGGTTCACAGCTCGCGCCGACAGCAGCTACTGCCGCCGCCGTCGAAAGGTAAACACGCACGCTCGCATTATACCATCAAGTGATATTCAATTGACTCTCAGAACTGCGGTCGTCTCCGTCTTTCCTTTTTTTTTCGTACATTCAATCATAACATGCAGTAAACATATTGTCTATTGTCGAGCTTAATTGAAAGAAAAACACGTGATATATCCCATCTAACGGAAAGGATTCATCAGCTACTGCGAAGTTCTTTATACTCTGAAGTTAGTGAACTGTTTTAATTGCGAAATTACATTTGCAGTGATATTTACGTACCCTATACAGACCCTTTTCAATTTTGTGCCTTTTCATTGTGTATTTTTAGCTTAATTGATATCTCTGGCCCCAATTGTATTTAATTTGTTTGTATTTTATCGACCCCCCAGATATGGTCATCAACCTGTAACATCGCGAGTCAATACGCAATAGCATTTATAGCACTGCTTTGCAGTACGTCTTACCTTTGGAGCCGTTGGTGGTGATAGAAACAGCCGCCTATGTATTAACGTGACTGATTCGCACCTGCCACTAGCCTAGCCGTGGGAAGCGTACCTGTGTCAATTCGAGCGACAGAATATTCAAGCCCCTAAGAATCTAAATAAACTATATTAGATATTATTCAATTCAGTTAAAAGTCAATATACTGCAATTTGTTATTAAAAAAGAAGATTGTGTAAAAATCTTAGATTTCTAGCTGGTATACTTCCAGAGTTAGAGAAAATTACCTAAAACACCCTAAACTGACAGTTGTAAGGTTAAAGTCAGTTAGGATTCATAACATTTTGTCTTTTATTATCATTTGGAATTATTACTGAATTTCACAATATGTTAGGTCAATTTTTTTGAATTTTCGTAATTAAAAACGTTAAATATTTTTAATTTCGGTAACATAAAATTCAGAAAACATCAGTAATTATTGAATGTGTTGTTGTGTGAGTAAATAAGAATGAGTGAGAGTGTGTATGTGGGACATACGAAAAAATTCAATATTATCTCATGTGCTTGTTTTTGTAAGAAGCCAGCCAGAATGGGCGTTTACAGAGTAATAGTTTTCTAAAGTTATTTCAAGATTAATTTTCTTTTTGTTTGGTTTTGTTAAACATTTTATTAATATTTGCATGATGAAGTGACGTAAATGCATCTGTGAATGAAACTTCCTGGCACATTAAAACTGTGTACCGGACCGAGACTCGAACTCGGGACTTTTGCCTTTCGCGGGCAAGTGCTCGACAACTTTTTTTTTTTATCCCATCTGCTCGGGGCGGACGTCGTAAGACATCCGTTTAAGTTCGTTGTTGATCGATTAACTCAGTTTTTTTATTACAGAGGGCAGCTAACCCTCTGACCGAACACGTTGAGCTACCGTGCCGGCTATCAACTGAGCTACCCAAGCACGACTCACGCCCCGTCCTCACAGCTTTACTTTTGACAGTACCTCGCCTCCTACCTTCCAAACTTTACAGAAGCTCTCCTGCGAATCTTGCAGAACTAGCACTCCTGAAAGAAAGGATATGGCGGAGACATGGCTTAGCCACAGCCTGGGGGATGTTTCCAGGATGAGATTTTCACTCTGCAGCGGAGTGTGCGCTGATATGAAACTTCCTGGCAGATTAAAACTGTGTGCCGGACCCAGACTCGAACTCGGGACTTTTGCCTTTCTGTGAATGTTGATTGGCGTAAGACAGTTTTAGCGCGAGAAAGAACTCGAAGGACTGTTTTGATTGGCTGGTCATTTGAACAACCAATCAGAGTTAAACATTTCCTGCGCATCGCAAGTAGTTACAGGCCCTGGAAGGGACGGCAGTGAGAGAGTCGCTGGCTAGCTACCGGACGTGCAGGTCATATTGGACATGTCAGTCTACATTATGAGCAAAATGAAGAAGTTACTGGTTTCTCGAGTCCGGATTGTATTGCCGTGAAAGCAGTTGCATTTATGGACAGAATGTGACAGTCTGAGCTTTGTGAACTGATCTGTTGGAAAGATAAATGAGTGAGAACTTTGGGGCTTTGTAGAATAGCGCGTGGCATGTTACATACCCATTAATCGAATAGTTAAAAAAATGGTTCAATTGGCTCTGAACACTGTGGGACTTAACATCTGAGATTATCAGTCCCCTAGGACTTAGTACTACTTAAACCTAACTAACTTAGGGACATCACAAACATCCATGCCCAAGGCAGAATTCGAACCTGCGACCGTAGCAGCAACGCGGTTCCGGACTGAAGCGCCAAGAACGGCTCGGCCACAGCTGCCGGCAAGTGTGGTAGGAAGATAGATCAGAACCAGTCTCACGCATGTTGGAACACTATAAAGAAAAGCTACAACTGAAACTTAGGGGACGTGTGCTGAACCTGTCCTATGTCAACATTGCGTTATAGCGTATAATAAACGGAGATGACACCTGTCATTCATTCTGCTAACAGATTACCAGTGTATAGTGGAAACTTACATTAAGAACACGGGATGTTCGAAGTTGGACAGTTGTGAATAGCTCAAATGAACGAATGTTATTTCAGTCATCGCTTCAGAACCACTCAGGTGTGTTATAACCCTTGTTGTGAACTACTGTGGTTTCCACACACAGTGCTAGAAAACTATTCATCTGATTTAATAATTATATTTGAATTTTTGCCTTATACCGTACCTTTAGCATGCTCAAAAACTATTTATATATATAAAAATCAGATTTTGCATTTTGATTAATGATGTTCATTTAACGTCTGATAATGAACGGACGGGTTCGGCACTATTGACCATTAACCCAAATTTTAAGTGCTAATGAAACCGAAAAGTAAGGTTCAAATGGTTCAAATGGCTCTGAGCACTATGGGACTTAACATCTATGGTCATCAGTCTCCTAGAACTTAGAACTACTTAAACCTAACTAACCTAAGGACAGCACACAATACCCAGCCATCACGAGGCAGAGAAAACCCCTGACCCCGCCGGGAATCGAACCCGATAACCCGGGCGTGGGAAGCGAGAACGCTACCGCACGACCACGAGATGCGGGCTGAAAAGTAAGGAAATAAGACTGAATACAGTTTCTGATCCTTTTGGTACACAGTGTTGGTAATCCACTAACCTATCCATCTTCAGCGCCTGCAGGGAAAGTCGAAAGTCTCGTGATAACAAAAATGGAAATGATCGTATGGCGCCAGTGGCTGGGAGTTCCCAGTCGGGAAGTTCGGCCCCCAAGTGCAAGTCTTATTGATTGCGACACCACATTGGGCGACTTGCGCGTCGACAGTGGGGATGAAATGATGATGACAGCACAACACCCAGCCCCTGAGGGGAGAAAATCTCCCGACCCAGCAGGGAGTAGAAAGCGGGGCCCCCGTGCATGGCATTCCCACGCGCTGACCACTTAGCTAGTGGGGCGGATATGATCACAAAGCCCGACAGAGATGAAACGCTGTGTCAGACTGCGAAATATTAAATTTCTGCTTGGTATAATTGTTAACCTTTTGGTTTAGAAGGCTAAGAACCAAGGTAAAGTGCCCGTCTGTTGCTAATTAGGCATTCATAAAAAAATCTTCATTTTGTAACGATGAAATTATACATCACCCGCAAGCTTAGTGGTATTTGTTGGTCTGGGGCGGGAAGAATGGGGGGCGGAGGAGATGCAGTTTCCAGTTTTTTTCAGATTTTGACAAGCGTTTTAAACAATTAACGCAAAGACTGCTTTATTCAGTCACAAATAACCAAGATATGGCATGAATAAAGAAAGTATAAAACAATGAACAACATGCAAATAACACACCAGGACTATTGTATTACCAAGAACACACACACACACACATACACACATACGTATAAGGTAGAGAATTAAGTTTAGGAGACATGTGCAACCTATTACGAAGGAAAAACATAACATCATGCAACAAATATATTCATCACACAAAATGGTACATGTGATGGTGTCAGTAAAGATTAACAGCATGAAGTAGGTGCCAAAGAAAGCAACTGATTATGTTATTGACACACATCATCAGACTAACATAGGGCAGATCAGACAGGATGGGACAGGTACCAAAACCTATATTATAAACGATAACACTTAGTATGTTCGTGTCTCACAACAGCAACAATTACAACAAGAAAAACTGTGCTTTCTATTACACTGCGCAACTGGAAATCATCTAATTTAAGGTGCGCGTTACCGATCTTTGGAGGCCACCTGTACCTTCATTTTTTGTTAGTGTCTTAGGTGTTGGGGCTGTTAGAACGATTTTGTACGTCAACAAAAAGAAATAAGTAAAGAAATCTTCTAGATAATCAGAACGGCTCATCTCTCCTTCCTACTGTATGACACGTCAACGCAAGGACCAAATGCATTCAAACACGCACTTATCATTTCATCTTTTTACAGATATGCCTGTTTACAATTGTTGTAGCTCATATTAATAAATGTAAAACAATAATAAATACATAAAACTCACTATCGCATGTTGTAACGAAATATTAGGTTTTGGCAGACACTAAAATTGTCTCTTCTGCTGTTGCTATACATTACTCTATTCAGAGACATATGCCATCAGGCTCAGGACGTTAAACACCCGAACCCTATCCTCGGTGACATATGCATTCGACGCCACCAAATTGTGTACCACGTACAGGTTCCAGTATATGTGGAAGAAATTGTCGATCCTTTTAATTTAGGCTTCCGAGTGTCAATGTATTCACACAAAGATCTCGAAGGTTTATGCCCTTTTTCCTTCTTTTTCTGGTCCTTTGCATTTGTCATCAAGCGTCCGATCCGATTCACATGTTGCTGGTGTGCCTCTACTGCTCTTCCAGTCAAAGGTTTCACAATTCTCTCTGCCATGTACTCCACTAGTTTTCGAAATTATAGGCCCACTGCAAATATTCTGTAACACTATACGCAATCTTCTTGAAATACCCCTCTAATTCTGATATTGAAGTCAGGCATTGTGCCCAGCAGACTCTAGTATTCAAATGAACACTATAAGCTCGCACATATGTCGTCCACGGGGCTTTAGTGAAGTTTTCTCATTGAGGGAAAAGTCACTTTGATTTCGTCCTACTCTAATACTGCCTTCCAACTTTTGGACATGTAAATCGTCACATGATATGAGAGGACCATCTTGGGCTTACCGCATGTGCACACACAATCATCCACCAGTATGTTGATGCAGCCTTTCATCGTGGTGAGGTTTGTGGCATATAGCCTGACATGGTTTTACTAACGTGTCCGTGACCACAAGGAAAAAATATTGCCGAGACTTCTTCTTTGGAAATTGACCATGAAAATCCCACCCCAGGTCGCTTGGCGTTTCACGTGCGATGGCATGCATGTCACTTAGGGTAGTGGCATTTCGGTGTTTGACATTCTGACATATGTCACTCTGTCTAACTGCTTCCACAACCTTCGGTCTGGCATAGCAAGTTCCCACTCCTTGGCGACTGTTGCAAACTACTTCGCCATCAAGGTGCGGTGATAGTTCTCAATCACCTCCTTTATAAGTACGTCAGGGTTACAAATTTTCCATCTTTGCTGTTTCATATATCATCAGGAACGTACATTCTGCTAGATCGTGCATAGTAAGGTCATATTTCTCGTTTCTACCTCCTCTCCACCCATTCAAGACTAGAAAATTCAATATCGTAATATCTGGCTGCAGGTCTTGAACAGTGGCTAACTTCTTCCTATATTTTTGGATACACGCGTGCTCCCAGTGCTGTAACGTTGCCATTATTCCCTCATTTTTTACAAGAGCGACGAGATCATCACCATACTTCCCCGATGGCTTTAAACTCAGTCATTAGGTGATATGTACGGATCTTCTTGGTAGAACGGCTCGCACACGTTGTATCAGAATTAGTTGCTTCGAGGTGGACGGAGGAACTGTGACAGTGCAAACAAATTAGTGACACACAGATATACACTTTATTGCGCTGCTATACTTAACTAAAGTTGTACAGTAACTCGCTAGATGTGCTAGCGGACAGTCAGAGCTAAGCAGTGGCCTGTGAAGGTGTGCGTTACTCAATACAGTGTCAACAACACAATGTCCGTCCTGGGCGCCACACAGTCAATTGCTGTAGTAAACACTTATTCCTAGTAGTAAGCACTTGTCCCTAGGCGACTCCAGTTGTAGACTAAGTCTCGCTGGCTGATCTCCACTACGAACTGCAGCCATGTAACTCTGTACTAGAACTGTCGTACGCCAACGCCGAACATGAACCCCGTTGGTGCCCGTGGCCGCAGCTTACGACAGTGCGGTAGTGCATCTCATTGGCAGCGGCGGGGAGATTGCTCATTGGGCCGCGCTTGTCGTTGGCAGCGAACTTGAAAGTACCACCTGTGGCGCTAGTCGGAAACTGTCTTATTGCGCCAGTTCCAGCTGCGTCCATTGGCGCGGAAACAACATTAGGCACATTTATCTTCAACCAGCAAAATGCGATCATAAGATATTAATTCTGTATTGCTAGGAACCACTGTATCGATTTGCTACTCATGTGTCTGACAGTCCTTAGAAACATTTGAAAGTAGTGCTCAGTGCATAAAAGAGCCATAAGGCTGATCAGGTACTTCCTAAACTGTTTTATCACATATTCAATATCGAGGATTTCCAGTTCGGTAGTGAAGTACCGTACTTCGGGGTCTAGTAGTTTCTGGCTGCATGTTTCTCCAATCATCATTCTCCCATTGCTGCTCTCCTGTGGCAGGCCGGGCACTACGCCTATATCTTGCATACTGGTGACTGTGAGGAATCGGAAATGCGCCTAGAAATAAAGATACGCCAAACAAATGCTGTCTTGGGCTGCAGTCTTTATATACTCGAACGCTTTTTTTCTCATCTTGCCAACTTCAACTCTTGCCCTCCTTCAACAACGCTTACTGAGAACTTATCTGTGTGAATCTGATTATGTGCCTTCTGTATAATGATATCATGGCCAAGGATGGTCTCAGTTCTCATACTTGAGATGGCAGATTTATTTTCGTAACTTAGATTACTTCGCCCCTCTCCGGACGCATGCCTTCAGACTAGATCTCAAACCCGAGAAAGATCGCACATTTGTGCAGAGGGTCGCGTTGTCAAGTGTCTGAAGTATCGCCAGCAACTGTCTTCCGCGTCATACGTGTTCTTTCAATGTCATTGAGTCGACAATGATTTCGTATATGTAGGCGACGCCAAATTCCCTCATTTATGACGTGGTTATGCTATTCAGGGCACTCACAAACGCCACACTGGAATCCTTAATGCCGAAAAGTTTTCCGTTTGAAGCGTAATGCTTACCTTCGAATAGGAAAGATGAGTCCTTTCACCAAGACACATCGAGCTTAACTTGACTGAAGCTGGCCTTAACGTCAAGAATCAAAAGCTAAATTTTTCCTGAGAACTGGCGAGGGATGTTCTGAATAGTTTCCGAACGTCCTCCATTTGCCTCAGTTTAGCCATTTATTACCATAGTGTCTGAGATACGAAGGGGCCGACCCGGCCTTCTTAGGCACAGCCGCGAGTAGATTCATTTGCTGTAGTGCGGCACGTGATATGATTCCGTCTGTTCCCAACGACTGTACCTTCCTCGGCAGCCTGGCAATGCTTCTAGGCGACTGGCTACGAACTCGTTGCCGGCAGCCCACCGCGCGCTGTTTTAAACTTGTCTGCTGTTCCGTGAATTATTCCTGGCACGGATGAGAAAAACCCTGTGAACTCCACAACCGACCCCCTTGAACTTCTCTCACTGATGCTTGTCCAACAACGTGCTATCATGGTTACTCTTCATAAATGTATATTCTGATCGCTCTGCCTCTGCGCTCTCTGTCTATACCTCCTGCTGATCGCTCATACATAATCTTTCAATGGATAGCCATCCCCTTTCCATATGAGATGTCAACAGCTTTCCCTACCACACTGATTCGGTCCACCGATAACTGTCTAACTTCAACAAATATTTCCTCTTTCCAGAATAAAAATTAGCAATCTGTTGCATGACTAGGAAATTTATTTTCGTTTACCGGTTTTGGAAGTTTAATCGATAAAGTGAAATACATCTACTTGGTGCTACTGACGACTGAAATTTATATCACAAATGCTGAGAAAATTAAGCTACGTATAAAATCACGAAAAGTTTCCTCGTTGGACTGACAAAGTTGACTCCCACAACTGGTGAGTGACCGCGTGCTACATTTTCGTATCGCATCTCATAGTTTTACCCCACCACGCTGCTATCTCTGTCACATTCTCTACCCACATGAGTGGAGGGGGGGTGGGGGGGAGAAGAGACTTCATTTCCACCCCTCAGAGTACAGATTCGCTTGAATTTGGTTTCGCCGGCTCGTGGTTCGATTGCTGCCTCACACCACGTATTAACATCTTCTTTCCACTGCGTGACTTCAGTATTCACATGGACCGCGTGGGGTGTTGTGGGAGAACATTTAGTAATGGCCTCTGACCCTCTAACTCCTACAAGAACATGAGCTGGGCGCTCTTAACACACGAGCAGTCGCAACTTTTCTGTCAGATTCCACTTTGTCGAATACGTGATATGATTCCATCTGTTTCCAACACCTGTATCTTCCTCGGGAACCTGGACCTGATCATAACGATCTGCGAACGGTAAACTGACCTCTGCTCAAACCCCTTTTCCATCTATTAAATTACCTTTTAGCTCCCATGGGCTGCCTATTTAAGAAACTTCCCTGCTTTCCTTGCGTAATACCAAATTAAATGCGCCCTTAGTGATATATCCAGTACATGTGATAGGTTCTTCAGACAAATTAGACTTCCAGAATGAGATTTTCACTGTGCAGCGGAGTGTGCGCGAATATGAAACTTCCTGGCAGACTAAGCCATGTCTCACCAATATCCTTTCTTTCAGGAGTGCTAGTTCTGCAAGGTTCGCAGGAGAGCTTCTGTAAAGTTTGTAAGGTAGGAGACGAGGTACTGGAAGAAGTAAAGCTGTGAGGACGGGGCGTGAGCCGTGGTTGGGTAGCTCAGTTGGTAGAGCACTTGCCCGCAAAAGGCAAAGGTCCCGAGTTCGAGTCTCGGTCCGGTACACAGTTTTAATCTGCCAGGAAGTTTCAAATTAGTCATCGTTTTCCTGGTCCAGTCCATGACCACCAAGCCTATGATAAAATCGATAACAACCCATCAATAACAACCAAATTCACGTGAAAATCGCTTCTACCGTCGCTTATCGATACCAAGGCCTTTTTTGTACTCATTTCTGTTTAGCTCCAAACGCCGGAATCAATGAGATCCGTTTCACGGGTATGCCACCTAATTTACTGCAACTCTACACCAGTTTTTATACAGAGATGTCGAAAGTGCAGTTATTTCCGAACTAGAATCAAGACATGCACTGGTCTTGATTCCTCCTACATTTATCCCGATGAGGGGACATCGATAATCTTCCTTCTCACCCACCTCTGAATCATCACGTTATCCGTTATTGTCGTCTTGCACCTCCAGCCGGCAGTGCCGCACATTGTTTATGCGATATCCCTTTTCTGATAAGGCATACTCTGGGAAACCTCACTTTCCGCGGTCATATACATGCCCGATCTCGGGCTCCCTGCCTCGAGCTGCGTCCCACACCTGACGCGCCCCACCGTGCCGCCCCGCGCCCTCCACAAAAGCGCGGCGCAGTGTAGTGCAGACTGGCTCTGATCCGCGCAGAATTGCGCATAATAGAGCATAATGTCCGTAGGTGAGCAGCACCGTTCCGGCGTGCACGGCACGCTTCAATAACAATGGAAAATGAGAAACTCCATCCAAACAGAGCTGCGCACGAACGAGCCAATTACTTTGATGTACCGACACTGCGCGGAAATTGTTCGTTGTTGAGCAGAAAGGCGCGGTCCGATGTGCACACCGCTCCATGCTGCGCCGAACCTCTTTTAATTGTTTTGTGCGGCGTGGCGCGGCCGGTGTGACGCGGCTTCAGGTGACGCCAGTGGTGTTGCACTGATGTCTCCTTCCCGCCCTTCCTGACTACGCGATACTAGAACGAAACCGTCACAACGTTCGTGGTCCCTTGCGTGCTTCGTCACGGCCTTGCTCGCATTGGCATTAACCACGATGTTCGCTCTAGTCTCGCCTATTCCTATCACCTACTGTGGCACTGGCATGTTGCCAGTTTGCCATGTGGCTGCGCCGCACGAATGATACTGGCCCCCTTTTTGCATTATCTGTGCCAGGGCTGGCGAATGCTTGACAGATTCAGTGTGCAGGGAATGCGAGTCGCGTACTAGCGAAGGATCGGTCTGCCTTGACCTCGCTCGGTCATTCTCGGAAGTATGCGAAAAAGCGACGAGTATTGTGAATGTCTTGTGAAACCGCCATTACACTACCATGCAGACAGAACTGAAAGATTTAATTACCAATAAAAGAGCATAAAATTATAACGATCGACAGACGGGATTCTTTGTTCTGTATATCAAGAACTATTTCGTGCTAAATTTTCAGTTACGGAGCATTTGAAGAAACTGGTGGTACGAACAGTAAAATTTCTGAAGTCACTCGCCTTATTCCATTGTCAGTTGCAACAGTTTTCGATGGATCTGAACGAAGAGTGTGAAGACTGCATACTGCTAAATACGTTGGTTAATTCAAGGTTCAAAAACGGCTCTGAGCACTATGCGACTTGACTTCTGAGGTCATCAGTCGCCTAGAACTTAGAACTAATTAAACCTAACTAACCTAAGGACATCACACACATCCATGCCCGAGGCAGGATTCGAACCTGCGACCGTAGCGGTCGCTCGGCTCCAGACTGCAGCGCCTAGAACCGCCCGGCCACTCAGGCCGGCTTAATTCAAGGGGCATGCCTGGAACAATTTTTCGAATTAAAAAAGCTATTGTTGAATTTGTGAAGCAAAAAGTAGTACAGCAACGAACATTAGGACATCAGGAATTGACTGCATATCTCGCATTTTAGGTGGACTTGACTGCTCACAGTCCACATTAAGACACTGCAAGGTGAGAAATAATTTCTTTCATATATTGTTGGGATGCATTTAATAAGCATGGACAAAGTCTGATAAAAATAATCAATTTTCCTAGCCTCACTGTTGTTAAAGATAACTCGAGGTTTGAAGAATTCACTGTGGTTCTAAAAGAATTAAAAGAATAGTTTGCTAAATATTCTGAAGACATTGCCGATGTTGCATCTGGTTTCGACCTGTTTTAGTACCCTTTCCTGCATCAGTTGAAAGAGTACTTGTGCATATGCAAATGTAACTGATCTACCTGCAAGGTAATTACTTGAACGTTAAAGACAAACTACTTGTACGTTAAAACTGTCCAGAACGTCAACATGACATTGCTTTCCTCAGGTAGAGGAAATATTGTAGGACCTTTGCAACCTCATTATGGACATTTAGAAGCATGTCCATAATGAGGTTGCAAAAGTCCTACAACATTTCGATCAACATGTGTGCTTGAAAGACCTTTTCCGATTATGAAACTTATTCACAACTACGGTAAAAAAATGAAAAAAGAAAAAAGAAAAAAAACCTGCGAAATTGTCTGCGTTTGTCTGTATATCGACAGTAACAACCAGAGAAGAACTATGTTATATCCTCATGTGCTAAAATAATTAAATAATAGTGAAAATTTGAGTTGTTTTTATCTATGTTGTTGTCAAATGTGAATTACAAAAGAGTCGTATGAGAGTGAGTAGATGGTTATTTAAACGCGGCGCGTTCGTAGTTTTCCCTTGTTCCCCGTCCTCGCGCTGCTCAGGCAGCACGGCACGCCAGTGGTGGGGGAAATGTGCAGCGAGGCTGAGGGCACGGCCCGCGAGCTGAATTCCTGGCCACCTGTCGTCCGTGCGCCAATGTTTATGTCCTCTGACCTACCTGTGTTTCAATGTCGTTCAACGACTCTAAAATACTGACGCGTTGTTTTTACGGCTCGACACTAACGAGTACAAGCTATACATGAGCAAGCAACTATGTATGGAACACACTATATTATTCCTCATTCGTCATTTTGTCGCCCAAATATCGTTGTTGTTGTGGTCTTCAGTCCAATTACTGGTTTGATGCAGCTCTCCATGCTACTCTATCCTGTGCAAGCTTCATCTCAGAGCAACTATTGCAACCTACATCCTTCTGAATCTGCTTAGTGTATTAATCCCTTAGTCTTCCTCTATGAATTTTACCCTCCACGATTCCCTCCAGTACTAAATTGGTGATCCCTTGATGCCTCAGAACGTGTCCTACCAAGCGATCGTTTATTTTAGTCAAGTTGTGCCACGAACTCCTCTTCTCCCAATTCTATTCAATACCTCCTCATTAGTTATGTGATCTACCCATCTAATCTTCAGCATTCTTCTGTAGCACCACATTTAGAGAGCTTCTATTCTCATCTTGTTTAAAATTTTTATCGTCCATGTTTCACTTCCATACATGGCTACACTCCATACAAATACTTTCAGGAAAGACTTCCGGACACTTAAATCTATACTTGATGTTAACAAATTTCTCGTCTTTAGAAACGCTTTCCTTGCGATCGCCAGTCTACATTTTATATTCTTTCTTCTTCGACCACTATCAATTACTTTGCTCCCCAAACAGCAAAACTCTACTACTTCAAATGTCTCTTTTACCAATCTGATTCGCTCAGCATTACCTGATTTAATTCGACTACATTCCATTATAATCGTTTTCCTTTAAAGATCCTGTCAATTCTGTTCAACTGCTCCTCCAAGTCCTTTGATGTTTCGAACAGAATTACAATATCATCGACGAACCTCAGAGGTTTTATTTCTTCTCTCTGGATTTTAAACCGTACTCCAAATTCTTCTTTTGTTTCCTTTACCTCTTGCTCAATATACAGATCGAATAACATCGGCGGTCCGCAGCTCGTGGTCGTGCGGTAGCGTTCTCGCTTCCCACGCCCGGGTTCCCGGGTTCGATTCCCGGCGGGGTCAGGGATTTTCTCTGCCTCGTGATGACTGGGTATTGTGTGATGTCCTTAGGTTAGTTAGGTTTAAGTAGTTCTAAGTTCTAGGGGACTGATGACCATAGATGTTAAGTCCCATAGTGCTCAGAGCCATTTGAACCATTTGAATAACGTCGGTGATAGGCCACAAGCCCGTCGCATTCCATTCCCTACCACTACTTCCCTTTCATACCCCTCGACTCATATAATTGCCATCCCATTTCGGTACAAATTGTAAATAGCCTTTCGCTCCCCGTATTCTACCCCAGCCACATTCAGAATTTGAAAGAAAGCATTCTAATCAACATTTACGAAAGCTTTCTCTGAGTCTACAAATGCTAGAAACGTAGGTTTGCATTTCCTTAATGTCTCATAAGGTAACTTATAGCGTCACTATTGCCACACGTGTTCCAACATTTCTACGGAATCCAAACTGATCTTCCCCGAGGTCGGCTTCTACTAGTTTTTCCATTCATCTGTAAAGACTTCGTGTTAGTATTTTGCAACCGTGACTTATTAAGCTGATAGTTACATATTTTTCACACATGTCAGCACCTCCTTTCTTGGGAATTGGAATTGCAGTAGAGTTTTATCATGTCTGGCTCTCCAAAGGCTATCAATAACTCTAACGGAACGTTGTCTACTCCCGGGCCTTGTTTCGAATTAGGTATTTCAGTGCTCTGTCAAATTCTTCACGCAGTATCCTATCTCCCATTTCATCTTCATCCACGTCCTCTCCATTTCCATAATATTGCCCTGAAGTATATCGCCCTTGTATAGACCCTCTAATTATTCCTTCGACCTTTCTGATTTCCCTTCTTTGCTTAGGACTGGTTTTCAATCTGAGCTCTTGATATTCTTACAAGTGGTTCTGTTTTCTGTAAAGGTGTCTTTAATTTTCCTGTAGCCATTATCTATTTTACCCCTTGTGATATATGCCTCTGTGCTCTTGCATTTGTCCTCTAGCCATCCCTGCTTGCCATTTTGCACTTCCTGCGGATCTCGTTTTTCAGACGTTTGTATTCCTTTTCACCTGCTTCATGTACTGCATTTTTGTATTTCCTCCTTTCATCAATAAAATTCAGTATCTCTTGTGCTACCCAAGGATTTCTACTAGCCATAGTCTTTTTTCCTACTTGATCCTCTGCTGCCTTCACTTTTTTAACTTTCAATGCTACCAAATCTTCTTCTACTGTATTTATTTCCCCTGTTCTTGTCAGTCGTTCCCTAATGCTCTCTCTGAAACTCTCTACGACCTCTTGTTCTTTCACTTTATCCAGGTCCCATTTCCTGAAATTCCAATCTATTTGCAATTTCTTCCGTCTTAATCTACAGTTCGTAACCAATAAATTGTGGTCAGAGTCCACATCTGCTCCTGGAAATGTCTTACAACTTAAAACCTGGTTCATAAATCTCTGTCTTACCATTATACAATCTATACGAAACCTACCAGTGTCTCCAGGCCTCTTTCACGTATACAATGTTCTTTCATGCTTCTTAAACCATGTTTTAGCTATGATTACGTTATGTTCTGTGCAAAATTCTACTAGGCGGCTTCCTCTTTCATTCCTTACACCCAGTCCATATTCACCTACTACTTTTCTTTCTCTTCCTTTTCCTACTATAGAGTTCCAGTCCCCCATGAGTATTGAATTTCCGGGTCCTCTATCTGAATAATTTCTTTTATCGCATCATACATTTCTTCATTCTCTTTATCATTTACGGAGCTAGTTGGGATATAAACTTGTACTACATATCTTCGCTACAACAGTGCGTTCAATGTACTGTTCGTAACAGCTTATCTGCGCCCCTATTTTTTATTCATTATTAAACTAACTCCTGCATTACCCGTATTTGATTTTGTATTTATAACCCTGTATTCACCTGAGCGGAAGTCTTGTTGCTCCTGCCACTGAACTTCGCTGATTCCCACTATATCTAACTTTAACCTATTCATTTCCCTTTCTAAATTTTCTAACTTACCTGCCCGACTAAGGGATCTTACATTCCACCCTTCGATCCGTATAAGGCCATTTTTCTTTCTCCTGATAACGACGTCCTCCTAAGTAGTCACCGCCCGGAGATCCGAATGGGGGACTATTTTACCTCCGGAATATTTTACCCAAGAGGACGCCATCATTACTTAATCGTACAATAATGCTGCGTGCCCTCTGGAAAAATTACGGCTGTAGTTTCCCCTTGCTTTCTGCCGTTCGCAGTACCAGCACAGCAAAGCCGTTTTGATTAACGTTACAAGGCCAGATCAGTCAGTCATCCAGACTGTTGCCCCTGCAACTACTGAAAAGGCTGCTGCCCCTCTTCATGAGCCACATGTATGTCTGGCCTCTCAACAGATACCCAACCGCCGTTGTGGTTGCATCTACGGAACGGCTGTCTGTATCGCTGAGGCACGCAAGTCTCCCCACCAACGGCAAGATCCGTGGATCATGGGGTGAGGGGGGGGGGGGTCAAATATCATTACAGAATGGTAAAATACGCCGTGTAAGTTCCCATAGATTTGCACCACTGTGGCCATAATGTCTTCAACATACCATGTCAGTCCAAGCAGTTTTAAGATTGGATTAATGAAAAAGGGAGAAACTTTTTGATCGTGGTTGTAGTGCTACAGGTGTTTTGCATTCTCTCTCCTCACCTTCCCTCACCGACCCAAACACCGTCTTCACTACGATGTGTAGGATGTACATATAACCATCTGCAACTGTCAGAAAAGTCCATCGTTGAGATGATTTTCAACCCTCACATCCGATTGCATGTCGGTTATGTCGTCAAAGCGTCCTCTCTTTATGTGAATTTCTGCACATTGTAGTTTCATGATACGTTCGTATTGATTATGCTACGATGATTTTTTTCCAGAAAAGACTTGTTCGGATTTCATGAAAGTTGTGGCAGGGGTCTACGCACCATGGTTTTTGTTCTGGAACCAAGGAGTGCGGGGCAAACCTGCACCCACTTTTCTCTTCTTTAAAACATTCTGGAGAATGTCTTGAATACTTGATTTAGATATATTGCTCCTCTGCAATTCGTGACACAACAAGGTTGGCATAACACTGCTGCATGCCCACTGCTTGAAAGTGCCTGCTCGCAACTCACTGGTCGAATGCACACAAGCCTCTACTGCTCTGATGTCGCTTATGCGACAGAAATAAAATAAGTCTCATTTTCACACTCGCTTATGCGCCCAGGTTCTTGTTCGTTTCCAGAAACTTGATGCTGAAGTCATTTTCGTACTACTCTCGTAACCTGTCACTTTGAATCGCGCATCTTCCTCTAGATCACGCTTGTGGAATACAACAAATGATTCATTCCACTCTGCCACCCCTCTCGCACTCTTAAACTTGGACTGTAAAAGTTTCTTTGTGTTACCAGTGAAGTTTGTAGTGAAATACAACTCAGTTTACGAATAAGAACTGCTGAGAGAAAATTTGAAAACAGAGCTGACAGTAATTTTTCAAAAACTGTTAACTTTTTCTAAATGACAGTAGCGTGCCGAGATTCTGTTTAATTACGAAGACTGCCAGGATAATAACTACGTAAATGTTCCTCCGACGGGTGTCGTTTCCTTGCTTAGGAGTGATATGTTCGATGGAGACCATACTTCTGATAGATGGATGTGTCTGGACCAGGAAGTGTTTTAGTAAATGTTTAGGCTCATTTGAGGTATGTATAATCTCTACTCTTTGTACCCTATCTGTAGGGACGATCGGAACCAGTCATTAGCTACCCCTCTTACTTCTAATGCTATTATCTCATTTAGTAGAAGCTCATGGTCAACAGTCTCAAAATATATTTGTGACGCACTTATTTTTGTCAAGAGCATTAACTATAGTGGTGTACACCTCTGAAATTGTCAAACGAACTGTACACCAGAGTCACTGTGACCCTTAAATACATGGTGGAGATATTGCCTTAATATAGAACATTTTATGATGAAAAAGAACTCTCATACGCCAAACGCGTTTTATTTCGCCTCTGTCATGTACTTTTTCAAGCAATATTTGTATTAATATATACGAAATTGGAGACTACGTAAAATCGGTCACCGACGGTTCTCAATGATGAAACGTGAAAGTGATCCCTCTCTAAAGACATTTTTTGCAGTTGATGAAGATGCTATTCGTTTAATGAAATGCATATATTATACAAATATTTTGAGATGTTCTCAATTATCCATAAAGCCATACGTACATTATTTCCACACTTTTGGAGTATGGACTGCAGTGTTACGGGACACTGGCAAGCGTACTCTGTAACAGACAGCTGCTTCCAACAATAACCATTCTTATCGTGGATGACTGTATTTTCTTCATCGCTGCCGGCCGCGGTGGTCTAGCGGTTCTGGCGCTGCAGTCCGGAACCGCGGGACTGCTACGGTCGCAGGTTCGAATCCTGCCTCGGGCATGGGTGTGTGTGATGTCCTTAGCTTCGTTAGGTTTAAGTAGTTCTAAGTTCTAGGGGACTTATGACCTAAGATGTTGAGTCCCATAGTGATCAGAGCCATTTTCTTCATCGCTGTCGAAAGATGTAGGAGACTGATCATTTTCGCCATTGTCCATAATTACTGTAGAAGCGTCACCCTCAGATACACATTCATCACGACAGTCACTGACGTCACTTTAACGATTAAGTTCTTCTAATAATGCTTCACATATAATATATTCAGTTAGCAAAATGTCATTCTAACCTGCCATTTTCACTTCACACTCAGCACCAGAACATATGCACAATGTGTACCCCACGGTCACAGAGACTCTGAAAACATTTTTCCGTCAGAGTAGTTAAACAACTCTGTCTCACAACTTCGAACATCCGTCATCTACTAGATCTCACTTCATGTTGAATTTATGTTGGTGGCGGCGGCCTGTGGATGTGCAGTGGCGTATGACAATAAAAAACAAAAAAAAAACTCTGTGCTTATAGAGACACTGGTGTAAACTTTTAGGGTTAAGTACCACTTTTGTGATTTATGCTGTGGCTAATTCCGTACTTCCACCACTTCGAATACCTGTGACTCACTTAAAAGATTATGTTTATTCAAATAATTCTTTAACCTGTCTTTCCAGTTCATTAATCTGCCTTTCATAATTTATTCCATTATTTTTGAGAACGGTGACGGCAGGGAAACTGGCCGATAATTTTCTGTATCTTCAGCATTGCCTTTATTTAACAGATGTGCAACTCTTGCCTCTTTTCAGTACTCGGCAAATTCCCTTTATGTGAAGGATCCATTAATTATGTTTGTTAAGGGAGTTTGTCTACTCTCTGTGCATTGTTTCAGTATACGCACTGATACTACATCTAAGATTACTGGCATTTCATTTTTTAGTTTTTGTATGGTTTTATTGACTTGATGCTCTGTGGTAGGTAATAACGTCATTGTACTTAGTTCATAATTGTTTACAGGCGTTACATTATTTTTTGGAGAAGTTGGCTTAGTACCTCTGCAATACTTGGAAAATGTTCATTCACATAGTTTGCTATGTGGTATAGATCATTTATTACTTTATCCTCCTCCCTTACAAATATATTTTGCTTTCGTTTGTTTTTCCTGCTTTATTTAATATGACATCTCAGACTGCTTTGATTTTATTCTCCACATTGTGTGTTATTTTGTCATTAAATGACATTTTTTGCAGCAATCGGCACATTCCTGTAAATCTGTTTGAATCTACTACAGAACTTGAAGCACTCTGGCTCATTATGACTCTTGTTCATGTAACTGAATCACTGAAGGGTTTTGGAAGACTTTTGAATACCTGCTATTATCCATTCGTTCCTGTGAGACATTGATACTGTTGCGGGGACTTATGGAACCGTCTTTTCCAAGTTGTTTAAATAACGTTGAGAATTTAAAGAACTTCATATTCTCTATACACTTCATGCCAGCTTTAGTTTGCTAGTTATTTTGAAAAATCCTGAATTTTGGTTTCTGGTAAATGTCTTTTGTAGGCCTTCAGTTAAAGGAATTTTTCCATACACGATTTTACCGTTATTGCGTAGCAAAAATGGTCTGATAGATCAGGATATTTTGCCATCACACCTTTCCCTGTCCGTATTTGTGGACACATGGCCAATTGTTGATGGAGTCATTGTAGTAATGCTTGTTGCACTATTGACCAACGATGATATACCAAAACGCTCAAGGATATTTATGAGGGCGCTACTAGTTTCATTTATGGTATTTATGTTCATATCTCCACACACGACTATGTTGACTTTTGTACTTGAGACCTTCTCTAGAACTTCCGTTAGTAAAAAGAGTTCATACTACCATTGGGAGGTCGATACACAAACAGAAGTGTTAATTTATTGGTGTTACCACGTCCCGTTAAGTAAGTAGGTGATATTTCGAAATGTTTGTGGTCACTTATTGAACTAAGGTCATGTCTTAATATGAACTCCGTTCCTTTTCTGGTAGATTAGAATCTACCGTGATAATTATTGCTTCAGAATTTTTTAAGCTCTTTAGGTTCGGGAAACCGTTGTACAGATTTTTCCTAAAAATGATCTACTTCTCCTACCCGTGAAAACATGTATTGATCATGTGTGCCCCGAGATCCACGCCCTATACTTTCATGAATAACTCAACATAGTGTTCATTAGTGCCCCGAGTTAGGGAAGTTACCTAGTCATAGGTGTTTCCCGCCCGACCACTATTAATACACAATTCTCATTGGAAAAATACGTACATAGAGACACTAAGTCTTATATAACGTGACTTAGCCCTGCATTTGGTTTGAAAATGCCCTAATATGCTGCCCCTAAGTTTTCATGTAACTGAGGGCCTACACCTCATCCATGGCTACCACCTAACAGTACCACATTCATCTTCCTAACATTTCGCACGTTGTCAGCTATCCTGATTTTGTTTAAAGTGTACTGCACATTTCCTTCTTCTAGTCCTACCTGGGGCTCTTCTTTGTTTAAATTTGTAAGTAGTAGATACCTATTTTAGTGATTATAATAAAACTATCAGATCGCCTTCTGTTTCTCCCTATCTTCTTATCGACTGCCACTTCCCAACCACACTCTCCCCTCTATCTCCCTTGAAGCTCAAAAATTCCTTCCATGATTCGTATGGAAAAATAATGGCGAAGAAGCCATGCCGACAAGGCAAACATTGGCGAGCGAAGGCAATGTTGTAAGGGAAGGCTAAAGGCCTAATATTTAATAAAGTCGACAAGCCAGACGCTTTCTCTATCCTGCTGCAACATAGAATTGCCGAACATAAGAGCAGAAACACTTACGGGACAACCGACTGGATTTAACAACCGATTGGCCAGTCGATTGCATTTCGAGCAGATGTTTCCTTTTTATTTTCATTCAATTGAAGCAGTCGATTGAAATTAGTCTCTGCGTCCGCGTCAGCTATATGAATGTTTTTCACCCAGTCTCCGGGTTTGAGGGATTTCAGTTACATATTTTTGTAGCCAATTCGGCTAAGCATGAACTGTAAGTAGGGCTACCAATATTTTAGGAAGAAATAATGTATTTTATTTCAGGAATACCTGAATTTCTAACAATGAAGTGTTTCCAAAATTTATGTATCTGTTCTCTTACATTCAAATGTTACGTATTTCTGGCGTTAAATATGGATTTTTGGTTTGAATTAAGATTACTAACTGATTCTACATTCAACTTTTATTTAAATTTATAGAATATCTGTGTCTCTCCTCCCGCTGGTTTTACCCATTGCCAGTATTTATCTTTCGGTAAATGGCGAGGTGATGTGAACCAAAAGCACGTAATACACATTTTTTGTTTGATTGCTTAATAACTTACTTTTTTAAGCATATATCGTCACTTGTGGGAAGTGTTATTTTCACGGTAAATATCTGCATCATTCGTTAATTTCCTTTGAATTCCTTCTGTTAATAAATTTTCAGAATGTTAATTATGGTTGCACTTACGTATATCACACTGAATTTGTCTTGAGGCTGTCCGCATCTCGTGGTCGTGCGGTAGCGTTCTCGTTTCCCACTCCCGGGTTTCCGGGTTCGATTCCCGGTGGGGCAGGGATTTTCTCTGCCTCGTGATGACTGGGTGTTGTGTGATGTCCTTAGGTTAGTTAGGTTTAAGTAGTTCTAAGTTCTAGGAGAGTGATGACCAAAACTGTTAAGTCCCATAGTGCTCAGAGCCATTTGAACCATTTTTTTGTCTTGAGGCTCACTTTATATTCAGTCATATAACTTCCTTCACTCCAACACCACTGTGAATTTTAGCTTTTGATCCAGCCAAAAAGTTCACTGTTAAGTAAATACTTATTACTAAACCTGGACGAAAAACAGAACTAAAAGCTACTTACAAAAAAAATTTCGGAATGATATTAACAGTAACGATAGGTGATAAGGTGGAGTCAACAATGATTTAACAGTGCAAAAACGATCGAATGTTTCCCCTCAGAACGGACGCGCCTGGGACCAGGTGAATGTATCGACTGTTTTCTTTCGGTTGCTCCCGCAGCCTGATTTAATTCAAAAGAATGAATGAATAAATAATTCAACTGATACATAGAACTACAACCGAATGAGTCGACTATTTTCTAACAACCGATTGAATGAAGTGTATCCATTCGGCTGCTCCCGTCACTAGAAAATACAAAAGGCGTTCAACAAGTGATACAAGATATTTTTTCTGAAAGCAAGTTGGTTTTATTTATGATTCCAGTACATCTTATTAATCCCCTCTCTTTTGGTTACGAAACGCTATTTCTCAACGTGAACTCCGTTCAATGCGACGGCCTAACGGTTCCTTACTGATACGGCGTGTAGCCCTACGTGGTACCACTCTGCTAGTCGATGTCGGAGCCAACACCTTGCTGCATCCACTGCCTTCCCATTATCCACGTACTGTCCCCCGCGGAGTCTATCCTTCAGTGGGCCAGCCAGATGGAAGGCGCGAGACCTGGGCTGCAGGGTGGATGGGGAAGAACAGTCAAGTCAAGTTTTGTGGACTCCTCTTGGGTTCTCAGACTTGGGTGAGGTCTTGCATTTCATGGAGGAGGAGGAATTTGATTGTGATCCGTCCATCGCCGCGAATGAGTGTGTTCGCACATTCCAACATTGCAAGAATGACAGTTGTGCGACCAGGCGGCACGTGAGAGATGGGACAGGTCAGCGCAACCTTGTTGCGATGAGGATAGGCGCCTCGCCCAACGAATCACCGTGTTTCTGTTCACTGCCAGGTCTCCATAGATATTCTGCAAGCACTTATGAATACTTGCGATGCTCTAGTTTTCTCCTAAAAAAAAACTCACTGACAGCCCTCTGCTTGGAAAGCAACTCGGTTAGACACCATTTGAAGGCTACGTACAGCGCTGCCACCTATCGGAACTTCATGAAACCATATAAGCTAGACCGCGAATATTCTGCGATGTCCCACAACAAATTCCGCATTTTTTTCAACCGAAATTTGTCCAGAAAGTGTTACATTACTTGTTGATCGACCCTCGTAATAGTGGCCCAGACATTGTAGTGTACATGCGTTTCGTATCATTAGCACAATTCCCGAGAGGTGACGGCCATATCAGCGGTCGTAGCACAGTCTTACTAGTAAGGAAATAATGTTAGGGTTTAACTCCCTGTCTATGAGGAGCACGTTAGACAGAGAGCGCAAGCTCTGATTGAGAAGGATGGGGAAGACAACCGGCCGTATGCAATTTAAAGGAACGACATCAGAATTTGCCTTAAGAGATTTAGGGTAACCACGGAAAACCTCGTTCTGCAAGGGCAGACAGGAATTTGAACCACCGTCTTTCTTAGTGAGAGTCCAGTGTTTACCACGGTATTACTTCGCTCGGTGAGGCAGTTGGACCGTCTTACTTTTGGAAGTAGGTCTGAGAGTGGTCAACTGAATCCATAATTCCGGCAGGGTCGCTGCCGTGAAGGTTGATCGACGTAGAACCGGGTACAGTTTCTGAGACGAAGATAATCAAACGCATGTTCTTAACTAGGTCGACATGGGGGACCATTATCAAGTCACATACTGCTTTCCGAGTTAGAAGCCAAAGTAACAAAGAAGCGTGTTAACTAAAGCTAAATAAGGAAAGTATGAGGCTATGTGAAGAGCACAGAGAACTGACAGCCCGAGACCATCAGTCACATGTCTTTCTGCGGTCGCTTGCCTGAGGTGGAGGATCAGCGGCCGCTATCCAGGTAGATGGTGGACGAGCAATATTCGAACGATATTACGGATGGCTGCGGAAAAAATGCGTCGACGAGAACAAGGACATATGACATCGTAATTACTGGTGTTACCGAAAAAACAATCGCACTGAATAGTCAACGTATGGCATGACAACCAAAGTCAGTAGATTACCTCAATTAAAGTCACAAACACTATGAATTCCGACTTGAGGAATGTTTCAAATAAGAGGAGAAGATGTATAGAAGGGCATTATCATTTCTCTACATGATCATGTAACCAATGTGTCATAAATTTCGTGTATCTGCTATTAAACATAATACAAGGGTCTATCTGCTTCACTGTACCGGAAATATCTTAAGAGCAGTAGCTCCTTCCTTGGCCATTCCTACGTGGCACTAGTAACCTAATGGTAGTAGACAACAAGAATTACCCATCAGCTCTGAAGAATGCTACATCCGTCCAAAGGTTACAATAGATCAAGAAATGTAGCTTACAAAATCGATATTATTCTAGTACAACAAAGAAGGTTGCTGCGATCCTTGTATCTTGTTATCTCTTAAATATATGTGGAGGTGACGAAAGTCATGGGATAGCGATACGTACATATACGGATGGCGGTAGTATCGCATACAGAGGATATAAAAGGGCAGTGCATTGACCATTGACAGAGCTGTCTTTTGCACTCAGGTGAATCACGTGGAAATGTTTCCCACGTGATGATAGCCGCACGATAGGAAGTAATTGACCTGGAAATCGGAATGGTAACTGGAGACAGACGCATCGGACATTCCATTCCCGAAATCGTTAGGGAATTCAGTATTCCGAGATCCATAGTGTCAAGAGCGTGCCGAGAATACAAAATTTCAGGCTTTACCTCTCACCACGGACATCACAGAGGCTGACGGCCTTCACTTAATGGCCGAGGGTAGCGGCGTTTGCGCTGAGTTGTCAGTGCTAACAAGCAAGCAACACTGCATGAAATAACAGCAGAAATCAATGTGGGACGTACGACGAACGTGTCCGTTAGGACAGTGAGTCGAAATTCTGCGTTAATGGGCTACAGCAGCAGACGATGGACTCGAGTGCCTTTACTAGCAGCATTCGTCTCCTACAGGGCCTCTCGTGGGCTTGTGACCATATCGGTTGGATCCTAGAGGACCGGAAAGCAGTTGCCTGGTTATGAGTCCCGATTTTAGTTGGTAAGAGCTGATGGTAGGGTGTGAATGTGGTACAGGCCCTACGTAGGCATTGGCCCAAGCTGACAACAAGGCACTGTGCTGGTGGTGGTTCCATAATAGTGTGGGCTGCGTTTACATGAAGTGGACTGGGTCCTCTAGTCCAAGTGAACTGATCATTGATTGGAAATGGTTCTGTTTGTTATTTGGAGACCATTTGGAGTCATTCATGGACTCCATTTTCATTGATGACCAATGCGCCGTGTCACCGGGCCACAATTGTTGGCGATTTGTTTATAGAACATTATAGACAGCTCGAGCGAATGATTTGGCCATCGAGATAGCCCATAATGAATCCCATCGAATATTTATGGGATATAGTCGAGAGGTCAGTTCGTGCACAAAATAATGCACCGGTAATACTTTCACATTATGGACCGCTATACAGGCAACATAGCTCAATATTTCTGCAGGGGACTTCCAGCGACTTTTTGAGTATATACCACGTCGCGTAGCTGCAATACGCGTGGGGAAGGGAGGCCCGACAGGATATTAGGAAGTATCCCATGACCTCTGTCAAATCATCTTCTTTGAACTGCATCAACTTACGACAATTTCTGTAACTTCGTTCTCATCAGAGGACTATAAGTGTTCTCTTTGCTGGTCATTTCCTCCATACTACGATCGCTTTTAACAGTATGCCACAAGAAAATTCTCGCACCATAGATTGAATGTTTGCAGTCACCATTGATTCACTCTCAGTCAACATCGTGCGTGCTTAGAGAAATCCTCTAAGCACGTCCGACGTTACCTTTATGACACCATTCCAGGATGGTGGATTGGAAGACGACGAGCAGAAGATGAACTCCAACTCTGGTGGCCTGCCAGGTCTTCAGACCTCACACCTTGTGAATTTTATCTGTGGAGTTAAGTAAATGGTCGCGTCTCTATCCCCCCTATGCTTGACACTCCTGGAAGTCTGTGACATCGCATTGTTGAAGCTATGAATTTGATAAGGAGAGCCCACTTGCTTAGTGTGTGGCAGGAAATGAGCCACTGTTCTGATGTTTGTCGTATAACACATGGCGCTCACATTGAAAGCATTAAAATTTGAACTTTCCTCTTTCCGGGAAAGTAGGAATTGTGTTCCTATCTTTTGTAGTTTGAAGGCAATAAATGTTTGAAATTTGTTCCTTCTTTTTGAATAGCCTTGTATTTTGAAACGTTTTAGAAAGGAAATACACTTGAGCACAGTGTCAGCAGTTAATGCAACTGTAAAGAACTCTCCGTGACACATTCAGAAAATAAGTGGGACTAAGCATTCGAATTCCATATATTTCTGAAGATATTGCTCTTCTGATACAACGAAAACGGAATATAAAAATTTCGAACTACTCTATAAGAAGTGACCTTATGAATTTGTATCTAGAATGACTTTTATCTTAGAGCCGTACAGAAGTTAGAAAATGAGACAATACGTGCAACTAGTATACAATTTCATTTACATCTGTAAACGAAAATCGATGTAAAAACTTTTTCTGGAATGACATTCAGTAAAAAAGCTACAAAATTCTCTCTGCCCTCACCATCTAATGAAAGTTCGTTTCTAAATATGATATCTACATTTCGTCAGTATAAAGGAATGATAAGCTCAGCCCGTAGAATTACAGCTCTTCGTGAGCTTTCCGTAGTTTCTCACGCGCAGTTGCATATAATGTATTACCTGGAACTTTGAAGCTTCTGTAATTATCACCGTTTAATTTAGTGACATCTAACAGTGGAGAACAAGAGCCTGTGATCCGAAGCTCCATCACAAACATGTGCAACGTTTGAATAACAGATAGATCTTCCGGATAAATTTAATCGTCAACAGATCAGAGCACGAAATACGGTCGAGTTGATGGATTCGAAACTGAACGCTGAAAAGGAAACTGGTCTTCATTCGAATCGCTATAATAAAAATAGAAAAAAAACAGCAGCAGATGGAAAGCACGAACAGTGTTTCTTTTTAAAATATTGGAAGATATTTTTGGTAACTAAAGTATGCAGATTGTGTCAATAGAAGTAGTAGTTCAGTTAAAATGTAATACGGCAGACAATTTCAAATCATATCATACAAACAAATGCTCTACTCGTAATTATTTTCACATTACATTTTTTTAAACTGTTGACAAATATGTTCTGTGGCGGTGTCAGTAAATTAACAAGGCGTAAAAGTTTCACTGCCAGTCACCATTCACAATTTAAACACAGAAATGTTACCAACGCCATTTTTGTATTTGGTGGATCGTTTAGAATGACGTCGCTAGTGAGTAATTACATTGGAAGCCTTCCACTATTTGGTGAAATATGATGCACTATTATTTTTTGCTGTACGTGCAACATATATTATACTGGCGGTTTCGTAAAGTTTTTGGGATAATTTTTAGGAATCAGACCAACCTTTCCACGCCTTCCATTAATATTTAAGATATATCTCTTGCATAAGTAAATGATGAAATGTAAATAATAACCAACGCAAATCACTAATTGTGATAACTTTCGAATACATCTACGGTGAACTAGTCAAATTACTGCAGAGACCTAACACTTGCTTCAAGTAAGTACATCACTTGATATGACGACGAGTGATTCAACTATAGCGCTCTTCTTATTTTTGGAAATGGAAAGTAAATACATATTATCATTTTACTAGTGTTCATAGGTATATTTCGTTACTATTTATGATCAACATAGTCTTATTACTCATCATCCTCGTCATTCATCTTGCAACTTCTGATGGAGCGTCTCGCTTCGTCGCGATATCTTCAGTTAGCACCGTCTCTATCCAAGTCTTATCTCTGTCCCATTTTTCTCGTCCAATCTCCATACCTGCTTTCCTTATTGTGTATCCTATCCACTTCCATTGTTTCCTCTTTATTTGCAAATTGAATGTTTCTTCCACAGTAGTTTTTCATCGATCTTCATTGCAAGTTACGAGGTTGTGCTTAAAAGTAATGCTGGCGATTTTTTTATTTAAAAACTGTTAAAGCTATTGAAACAAGAGAACCGTTATAAACATTCTACATCATTATTCTTCATGTCTACACATTTATTTCCCAACAGAGATACCGAGGCAACGAACACATTTCTTCATCAAGAGTCCAGTTTGTGGATCCGTCATTGCAAGAAGTTTGACTTCCTTGTCGGAGCCACAACCTCACCTTTCCTTCCACTGTTTCATCACTTTAGTGTCCGCCCCGATAGCTGAGTGGTCAGCGTGACGGATTGCCGTCCTACGGGCCCGGGTTCGATTCCCGGAGATTTTCTTCGCTCAGGGACTGGGTGTTGTGTTGTCTTCATTATTTCATCCTCATCCGGCGCGCAGGTCACCCAATGTGTCGTCGAATGTAATAAGACCTGCACCAAGGCGGCCGAACCTGCCCCGCAAGGGCCCTCCCGGCCAATGACGCCAAAAATGCTCAAATGTGTGTGAAATCTTATGGAACTTAACTGCTAAGGTCATCAGTCCCTAAGCTTACACACTACTTAACCTAAACTATCCTAAGGACAAACACACACACCCATGCCCGAGGGAGGACTCGAACCTCCGCCGGGACTAGTCGCTCAGTCCATGACTGCAGCGCCTTAGACCGCTCCAATGACGCCAAACGCTCATCACTGCTAGAGCGAAGTCCTCAGGTGTTAAAGTTTTCGAAACAGATGAAAATCGGAAGAGGCCAAGTCGGGACTGTATAGAGGAAGATCGATGACAGTCAACCCAAGGAATCGGATTGTTGCAGATGTCACAGCGCTCTTGTATGGTCTGGCATTTTCATGCTGAAGGAGAAGTTGTTCCATGGGTGGACGATTTCTTCGAAATCGAAACTCGATTACAGCACTCTGTTTCTTACTTACCGATATAGTTCGGTTACTCGCTGCTACAATTCGGCGTCCTCTAGCGCATAGGGCTGCAAGTACAGGGTGATAATTATTGAGCTATATGAAAGAAAACGAAAATTAGTTACAAACAACGGCGTGCACACACCTTATTCAACATGTAAACGTCACTACAGATATTCTGGTTTAGGTTATGACACGTTCGATACACTTGCCATCATTGGCGATGATGTGGCGCAGACGAATAGCGAAATTCTGCATGACACGCTGAAGTGTTGGAACAATGATGCTGTCGATGACTTCCTGAATGACTGTTTGCGGCTCAGCAATGGTATTAGGGTTATTGCTGTACACCTTTTCTTTAATATAGCCCCACAAAAAGGAGTCGCCTGTGTTCAGATCCGGAGAATATGGCGGCCAATCGCGGCCCATCTCAGGGGCCTCTGATTATCCTAGAGCCAGAATGCCGTCCCCGAAATGCACCTCCGCGACATCAAACACTCTCCAGCTTCGATGTTTTTCAGCACACCTTCGTAGATGTGGCCACTTGAGATTAACGTTTTTCGAAAAACGTGGTTTACTAGCTCTATAAATTGGTAGATGTTATCGTACGTTTCATTTAACAGACATACATGAGGAAGAATAATTACCGTGCCGGATTAACGACGTTTGGTTGGTACAGCGGTCATCGGAAGGCGGTTTTGAGGCGCTTCCCACGCTCATTTAGGGAAGCGCCCGGTTGGTTACAAAATCCGCCGGTGAGGATGCGATAGACACATACAATTTGGTACATTCCGAAAAAGCGGACCTCGTACTATACGGCAGAAGACTGAATAATCCGCATATGTTACTGCTTTAAGAAATATAGTGTAGTTGGATGAATGCAACGGTAGCTTTCTGTAAATGAGTTTTAATGTATGCTTTTCTATGTTTGTTTCTGGAACTACATTTCCAATCCAGTTTTATAGGAGTTTCTCAGTTGTGTAGCTTTCTAGCCATCCTCCTTCATTTTTTTGTTGGTGTCTTGCTCAGAAGCCTTTGCTTAACTCTGTAAATCCTAAGCCGGCCGGTGCGACCGAGTGGTTCTAGGCGCTTCAGTCTGAAACCGCACGACTGCTACGGTCACAGGTTCGAATCATGCCTCGGGCATGGATGTGTGTGATGTCCTTAGGTTAGTTAGGTTTAAGTAGTTCTAAGTTCTAGGGGACTCATGACCTCAGATATTAAGTCCCATTGTGCTCAGAGCCATTTGAACCATTTGTAAATCCTACAGTATACATCTATGGGGAAACGAGAGGAGTAGCAAGTGACAACAACACTTTTATGGCTACAGTTTGTACCTCTGATTTTACCTACGGTGACAACCTGCTTCAGTCGACGTAACACTGGCAAAGAAGAGCTAATGGAGCGATAATATCATTATCAGACTTCGTAGTTCACGTTTATCAGCTCTGTTACCTTTTAAATTACAGAGCAATATGTCTCTCACTTTCCACGAAGTACCCAGGTTGCAAATTGTATTGTTATACTGACAACCATAAAACACAGATTCAGGGCATTAAATATGTCTAAATTAGGTGTGAAGTGTTTTGTCATTACATAATTCATTTAAATGGGACACGAAGCGTACAGTTTTCCCTGAACCTATCTTGTCCTTTCATTTACCGACTACTGATGACCGTTGGCAGAACTATTTGTGGAAATGACATTCATTCGTCCATTCATTTTTACTTGATTAAAATGGTATTTTGAGAGAAAAAATCAGCTACAAATTTAAATACTGAATCCTGTGCCGAGTGCATTACGGCACTTGTCATCCACCTTTACAACCGATGGTGCTATTTGACGTGAGTCTTCAACATTTACTCCAAATATTCAGATAATTCGTTGGATAACGATTTATATTTTTAACTTTTTATTACTTCTTTGGATTGTCAATAACTTTCTTCGTGTTAGAAGAGACTTCATTGAATTCCTTTGTACTAGAGTACATATCTAGACTCTGGACCACAGACAAGAAGGCAAAGCCTACATAAAAATTAATTTATTGTCCCACATGTCCTCCAATCACGTAAGTGTTTTAACGTGATGCAGCCAGACCTTATATAACGCTACTTGCTCGTCATATTCTGCACCAATGGTTACCTAAAAGACGTATGGAATGTGGAGATACTGTTTTGTGAGCTAGTAGTTCATGTGATTTTATTTCGTTTGAGTTCTACTAGGGTCTTCAGAAAAGACTTTCGTATAAGATATGTGAAGATGGTATGTGTTCTTTCGGACATGTCCGAAAGAACAGATACCATCTTCATATAGTTAAGGCTAACCGTCCATTGACCTTCTACTGTGCAGATGCACACGTATTGCTCGAACTCTTACGGTACTCGGTAAGATTGTCTGCCGCGAGTAATGAGTGTAATGGGCAGGGACACAACGAATGGACGTCATAGGACGTACGTCTCGAACAAATGGAACAAACAATAACGAACAAAATGAGATAAAAAAGATGGATAGACCGTCTGCCATGTAAGCAGGAGAGCCTGGGTTCGAGTCCCGGTCGGGGCACACATTTTCAACTGTCCACCTTGATGTATATCAACGCCTGTCGGTAGCTTAGGGTATTGATTTAATTATCATTTCATTTTGTATAACACGTCTGTAGAGACAAAAAAGAGCATTCTCTCAAATGTTCTCATTACCTGTGATGTTCTTAGACAACACTGATGTTATTCCATTACTTTTCGGCCGCGCATCTTTGATATTATTAACTCTTGCTCCGATATTTCGGCTGACAACTTCACACCCATCGTCACAGTGTGTCGCTTGCAGGATTTTAAATCACTTTTCACAATATTCACTTAATACAATATTGTGGAGTAAACGCACATGTGTCAGAGATAAAACTGTTGATAACAAGAGCGTCAGTCAGAGATAAAACAGGATGCATCTAAGAGTAAAACAAAACAAGCGAGTAGTCAGCAAATTTCACGCTGGTAAAAGGTACACAGAACAAAGAATACGCTGTGTACATGAATGTGGCACTGAACACCAGCAATATACCCGGCTTCTACATCCCAATAAACCTGCAGTGACTGAATACTGTATTTGCACTGCACATTCCATGGCTTTTAATCCCACTCTTGAACTTTTCTTTTATTTCCTTCATTGTTTCTTCGACGTATAGATTGAACATTAGAGGCGAAAGACTATGTGGAAGGATGTCAATGTTAAGATTCGCTGATGACATTGATATCGTCAGTGAGTAGAGAAGAATTACAAGATCTGTTGAATGGGACGAACAGTATAATGAGTAAAGAATACAGATTGAGAGTAAATCAGAGAAAGACGAAAGTAACAAAAATTAGCAGAAATTAGAACAACGAGAAATTTCCCATCGCAATTGGTGATCACAAAGTACATGAAGTAAAGGAATTCTGTTACCCACGCAGCAAAATAACCAGCACGGAGCAAGGCGGATATAAAAAGCAGACGAGCACTGGAAAAAACGGCATTCATGGCCAAGAGAAGTCTGCTAGTATCAAACATAGGTGTTACTTTGAGGAAGAAATCTCTGAGAATGCAGCGGGGTCAGGGATTTTCTCTGCCTCGTGATGACTGGGTGTTGTGTGATGTCCTTAGGTTAGTTAGGTTTAAGTAGTTCTAAGTTCTAGGGGACTGATGACCATAGATGTTAAGTCCCATAGTGCTCAGAGCCATTTCCATTTCTCTGAGAATGCACGTTTGGAGGAGAGATGGTAGTGAGACGTGGACTGTGGGAAATCAGGAACAGTAGTGAAAAGAATCATTTTCCAGTGATGCAGAAGAATGTTAAAAATTAGGTGGACTCATAAGATCAGTAATGAGGAGATTCTCCTTAGAATCGGCGACGAAAGGAATACACTCCTGGAAATGGAAAAAAGAACACATTGACACCGGTGTGTCAGACCCACCATACTTGCTCCGGACACTGCGAGAGGGCTGTACAAGCAATGATCACACGCACGGCACAGCGGACACACCAGGAACCGCGGTGTTGGCCGTCGAATGGCGCTAGCTGCGCAGCATTTGTGCACCGCCGCCGTCAGTGTCAGCCAGTTTGCCATGGCATACGGAGCTCCATCGCAGTCTTTAACACTGGTAGCATGCCGCGACAGCGTGGACGTGAACCGTATGTGCAGTTGACGGACTTTGAGCGAGGGCGTATAGTGGGCATGCGGGAGACCGGGTGGACGTACCGCCGAATTGCTCAACACGTGGGCGTGAGGTCTCCACAGTACATCGATGTTTTCGCCAGTGGTCGGCGGAAGGTGCACGTGCCCGTCGACCTGGGACCGGACCGCAGCGACGCACGGATGCACGCCAAGACCGTAGGATCCTACGCAGTGCCGCAGGGGACCGCACCGCCACTTCCCAGCAAATTAGGGACACTGTTGCTCCTGGGGTATCGGCGAGGACCATTCGCAACCGTCTCCATGAAGCTGGGCTACGGTCTCGCACACCGTTAAGCCGTCTTCCGCTCACGCACCAACATCGTGCAGCCCGCCTCCAGTGGTGTCGCGACAGGCGTGAATGGAGGGACGAATGGAGACGTGTCGTCTTCAGCGATGAGAGTCACTTCTGCCTTGGTGCCAATGATGGTCGTATGCGTGTTTGGCGCCGTGCAGGTGAGCGCCACAATCAGGACTGCATACGACCGAGGCACACAGGGCCAATACCCGGCATCATGGTGTGGGGAGCGATCTCCTACACTGGCCGTACACCACTGGTGATCGTCGAGGGGACACTGAATAGTGCACGGTACATCCAAACCGTCATCGAATCCATCGTTCTACCATTCCTAGACCGGCAAGGGAACTTGCTGTTCCAACAGGACAATGCACGTCCGCATGTATCCCGTGCCACCCAACGTGCTCTAGAAGGTGTAAGTCAACTACCCTGGCCAGCAAGATCTCCGGATCTGTCCCCCATTGAGCATGTTTGGGACTGGATGAAGCGTCGTCTCACGCGGTCTGCACGTCCAGCACGAACGCTGGTCCAACTGAGGCGCCAGGTGGAAATGGCATGGCAAGCCGTTCCACAGGACTACATCCAGCATCTCTACGATCGTCTCCATGGGAGAATAGCAGCCTGCATTGCTGCGAAAGCTGGATATACACTGTACTAGTGCCGACATTGTGCATGCTCTGTTGCCTGTGTCTATGTGCCTGTGGTTCTGTCAGTGTGATCATGTGATGTATCTGACCCCAGGAATGTGTCAATAAAGTTTCCCCTTCCTGGGACAATGAATTCACGGTGTTCTTATTTCAATTTCCAGGAGTGTATATGAAAAATACTGACAAGAAAAAGGGAGAGGATTATGGGACATCTGTTAAGACATCAGGGAATAACTTCCAAGGTACTAGAGGGAGCTACAGAGGGTATAAACTGTACAGGAAGACAGAGATTGGGATATATGCAGCAATTAGTTGAGGACGTAGGTTGCAAGTGCTACTCTGAGATGAAATGGCTGGCACGGAAGAGGAATTCGTGGCCGGCCGCATCAAACCAGTCAGAAGATCGATGACTTAAAAAAATTCCATGGCTTACGGGATAGCTAAGATAGTGATCAAGGAAGCCGTGTAAATACAGTTAACAGAACAAAACGAGGGTTTTGCAGCTCGACAAACGGTGGAAACCCGTCGTTTTACATCTGCGCTCTACGAGTAAATGTTTTGCTAAGTCTCCAGATCCTGGCTTTCCAATATGCCACACAGAAAACAGTCAATTACATACTTCGTAAGTAATGTGGGTTCGCTGACTCTGTGCTATCATTGTTTTACTCTTAGATACATGAAGTATTATCTATGACTGACACTCTAGTTAAAAACAGTGTTATGCGCATTTACTCCAAAATATTGTAAAAGTGATTTAAAATTCTTGCAGACGACTCACGTCGAGAATGGTTGTAAGGTTTTCAGCCGAAATGTCGGAACAGGAACTGACAGGATTGCGGATGCACTCCTGGGAGATTATTAGATCCGCCGGGAAAACTTCATGAAATACAACACTGCAGTAGATCGAATGGACATGAAAAATCTTTTTGTTGCGTTAACATGTCTGCATTTAAACTGGGGGACACCACTTTGAACAAGTGTTGTGAATGTAGTAGCTTGCGAAAGTTGTGCAGGCGAAGAAAATTATTACAGAAATGAGCCTACTTGGATATTTATTGTTACCGTCAGAACAACAGTAAATTTTAAAATTTATAATTTTCGCTTCTGCCTTTCGACTCAGCCGTTTTTAGACCTACGTTCCCTATGTCATATTGATATAACTGTTCTCCTTTATCCCACCTTAAGGTTTGCATCAGAGTCAGAGATACATTCTGCGCACTGTATCTGCTCCATGCTGACTTGATTTCACGTGGCTTAATTTCATTGCGTATTACTCTGCCAATTCTGTGTTGACTTATTCTGTTTTAGTAGCAATTTACAGATATAGTCTAGAAACAAGCATCTCACGACTAAACCGCAATGTAAGGGCCTGGGAAAGTAGATTTATCAGACTGGAAAGAACGCGCCAGAAGCAAGGCGTTGTAGGAGGTAAGGAAGACGCGTGTCAGCGTAGCCAGCAGCCACGGAATCCACATCAAGGAACAGAAGCGAATATGCCCCCAGGGAAGATGCGACTTGAAATACGAGCCCCACGTGCCGCCGCAGACAGCTTTGCGGCAGTAGAACGTCGGGTGATAATTCCACACTTGTAAACAGCGAAAGGTGCTGCACTGTAATTGGCTACGCGGGTGGCAGTTGGCCGGAGCATTTGTGCGACATTATATTACAGCGCAATTTCAGCGTTACGATCTCCGTGGGCGGTCTCAGCAAGACTTTCTATAAAAGCGAAAGAGCGGACAACGAAAGCGAAGTGCCACTTGGGTCCTCCAACTTGGAGCGCATAGAAGGGAAGCTGAAAAGGCTGATATATTGTCGCTAGAACGCTCATTTCGCAAGAAGGGTGAAGCATCATTCATTTTAAAGCTATCCTCGCTACGGACGTGGCCTTGGAGCTTGACCGTTTGTGACATCGGAAAGTGCAGTTCCACGTTTCAGAGAATTTCAAATAACGACGAACAGGACCAAATACTTCAGTATATCTCTACGTCGAGTGCAACGTGGACCGTTGTGATGAAACACTGGTTTAAACGTCCCTGATTACATATGAACAGACACACAGCTTTTGAAAATGAGACTATGCAATTTGCTAAAATTGGTTGCTTTTATTGCGACAGTTTAAATGATGAATTATGTGTAATTTGCTTTTTTCTAGTGGACTAGTGTTATATATTTATCAAACTACTGAAAAGGTATGTTGCCGAGCCCAGCAGTAATCAAACGTTAATCCTGGATTGTGTGATAGTGTATGAAACACAAACCGAATTTTCTGTTTACTTCCAAAAACACATGTACGTACCATGCATGACTTACTGTAACACTGAGTTCCCGGAGTTGTCCGGGTATGTATTTATTCTATCAGCCCACCTCCTCCTTTCCCCTCTTTCTGTCCCGCTCTTCCATCCGTATGCCGGCCGGTGTGGCCGAGCTGTTGTAGGGGCTTCAGTCCGGAACCGCTCTGCTGCTACGATCGCAGGTTCGAATCTTGCCTCGGGCATGGATGTGTGTGATGTCCTTAGGTTAGTTAGGTTTAAGTAGTTCTAAGTTCTAGGGGACTGATGACCTCAGATGTTAAGCCATTTGAACCATTTTTTCCTCTCACATCTCTTTCTACCTCCTCCTCCCCCTCTCTCTGTCCGCTTCGTCCAACCCCACACACTGAAGCCCATTTCCTCCTGCTCCTCTCTCTGCCCACCTCCTCCTCCCCCCAGTCTGTGTCCATTTTCTCCTTTCCCTACTCTGTCTGTCCATTTCCTCCTCCACCCCTTGTCTCTCCATATTATTATCTGTTACGGCGTAAGTCAGCGCTGGCACGCCAGTCGCCAGTTGGGAACGACAAAGAAGAGAAGGCTGTGAGACGAGGTCAGACAATCGCACTGTGAAATAAAACGTCGTGTGGCTAGGACCTCCCGTCGGGTAGGCATGTCGCTTAGTGCAAGTCTTCTGAGTTGACGCTACTTCGGCGACTTTGGTGTCGATGGGGATGATATGATGATGATGAAGATAACACAACACCCAGTGCCTGAGCGGCGAAAATCTCCAACCCAGCCGGGAAACGAACCCGGGCCCCGTCGTGCTGACCACTCAGCTATCGACGCGGACCATCGTACGCTGACCGACCCCTCCTTTCAGGACGACAACGCGACAGCAGCGGCCCATATGTGATGAGGACATAAGCGCCGCGCCCGACTGGTGGAGCCCCAATTTGACAGCAGCTACAGGATTAGTGACTTGGATAACCGCGTCAACGTCAGCAACTTGGCTAGGTTCAAAAATGGTTCAAATGGCTCTGAGCACTATGGGACTCAACTGCTGAGGTCATTAGTCCCCTAGCACTTAGAACTAGTTAAACCTAACTAACCTAAGGACATCACAAACATCCATGCCCGAGGCAGGATTCGAACCTGCGACCGTAGCGGTCTTGCGGTTCCAGACTGCAGCGCCTTTAACCGCACGGCCACTTCGGCCGGCGCAACTTGGTTAGGAATCTCTATTATAAAACAGACTTGTATTTGTCTATTCTGAAAAAGACAGTTTATTTGTATGTCGCCCCTTGCTTGCGAAAAATACATCATAGTTAAGTATTATATTGTTTTGTTGCAATAAAACTCATTAACACGAATTGTTTGTTCAAAAAAAAATTTTCAAATTTGTGTGAATTCCTAAGAGACCAAACTGTTGAGCTCATCGGTCCCCAGATTTAAACACTACTTAAACTAAGTTATGCTAAGAACAACACACACACCCATGCCCGAGGTAGGACGCAAACTTCCGGAGGGAGGTGCCGCGCAATCCGTGACATGACACGTCACACCGCTCGGCCTCTTCGCGCAGCTACGACTTGTTTGATTGTTTGTCTAGCGAACCGAGTATGCGGGATTCCTAGACACAACAATATTGACGATGAGGTTGGACGAAACATTATCCCCACTCCAATATTTGGTTCTTGGTTCTTGCCTTCACAGCATTTCTTTTCACCTTGAAAGTTTCTCGGTCATGTTGCCGGATTGATTGATCGTTGCAGAACGAATTTTAGACAGTGTATAACACTACCGTCTGCTACTGCTGTACCATAACCTTAAAAGTTGGAAGCAGGTCGTGAAATGGAACTATCTTGTTAAAGCAACTATGGTATAAAGCAACAGAGCAGTGTTACCCTCTGAGAGGAATTTTGTTATGTTGACCGTGTTGTACCTAACGGAGGTGGCTTATCGGAAATGAAAGTCAGAATTACGTAAATATTTGAACAGTAACAAACAAAATTTTGCCTATCTGCACTGTTTAACTGATAAAGAAAACGGTCGCCAGCCTAACTAGGCAAAAGAATGATTAACATTCTCCTTCAAGAAAATAGTTATTAGTAACTTTAATGGATAAACACAACCTATACTTGGCCACACGCGAGTGCAATGAACTCTGACACATACATATATTTACGTTAAGATTGAAGCTAACAACTGGAGCAGCACAAACTATTTGCAAAAATATAACAGATACCGAAACACTCTTTTACTTTCAGGACTTGTTCAAACTGAATGGTATTTATATCATTACTATTAACATTCACTGCAGGATCATAAATTGTACATATGTGAAGTCTCTCTCAGTTAAATACTTTACTATTTAAAATGGAAGTTAATTGGAATCCACTAACAGGTTGCTTCTCATTATCATTTGAATAAAGATATTATGGTTTTCCTAATTAGTGGTCTTTCCGTTACTTGTTACCGAGCATTAACACAATAGGCAAACTGTGGATCCAGTTATACTATTAATATGCACTTCCAATACACAAGAGAGACAAACACTTAGCAATCATGAACATATAATTTCCTACTATTGCAGTTTTCCACTTTTACTACAGTGAAACACAATGTTGACAAATTTGCAAGAAACTGAATCACCTTTTAGAATTTACTACAGATAGCAAGGTGATCATTTGCTAAGCAAATCTTTATAAGCCTCAGTCTTAAGAACTTTTAATTTTGCAGTTGGCAACAGCACATAATAAGCAGTTTTACTAGGAAAATTATTTTCAGCAAGTCACATTAACTTTAACTTTCTTTTTACTATGTTCATGAGGCATCAATTACCAAAACACTGGGCTTTAATGTTCTTTCAGTAAGGACACTCGGATATCCCTTTAGTTCAAACGGAGAGGAACCTGAGAGGTGTTATGATGAGGAGAAAAATCAAGGTAGGTACATAAATTCAGATATAAATTACCTTATATTTGAGCACACCAACACATCCATCAAGCTGATCCTTCACTGTACATTATTGTAGTATTCCGATGCAATGATTGCGCAATGTGGTGGCAACTGCATGTTGGTAGGTGGAATTTCAGGTAGAATTGCTGGACTCTGTCATTTCTTGGTGGTGATGTTAGATACAAATTCCAGAATAGTTCCAGCTATTTATCCATCCATCCGAGGCATTGGAAAGTAGCAGAAAAAGCCTCTCTCCGAACCAGCACAATATGCATCTTTTACATGGCAGTGCACAGTTTGGTAGCTCGTCCCCGACTCGTAGCTCGTCCCCGACTGACTCTTGTTCCACCTTTTCTACCTAGGCCAACCACAATTTGCGCGCGCTACACAGTTCCGTTCCCGAGGGGAACCACTACGCCTTTTACACACAAACTAACTAAGAACCCTAAGTGAGGATCAGCAGTTTACATAACAGCAACCAAATACATTAAATAAAACAGAACATTTGCACATATTGACATTTCTACAAAAAATTATTCAGACATAAATTACAATTATACATAGTAAGTTTTGTTCCCTCCAAATGGGACAAAGAATTTAAATGACAGATACACTACACTGCATAGAATCGAATCATGACATCAAAGTTTGTACAAAGAAAGGAGTATACAATTTTGTGTTATCCATTCAATCAAACACATTTACAGAAGCTTAACGATGCAATATTAAATAAAACAAAAAGGCAAAATAAATCAGTAGAGCATTAGAGCTATGGTGTTACAAGTGTAACGTCCCATCATCATCAGGTTACTCCCACTCACTAATATCGTGGAACAGCGGGTGCGATAAATATATACTGCTCATCTATCTGCACCCTTCACTGACCCACTGAATGGACCGCGTGTTATGCCGATAGCGTGGTAGGGGTAGCTCAAGCTCGGAGGTCGAGTTCCGGTACCCACTCTGTGCTCTGTCTTCGCTGAGCTCTGTGTTCCGTTACCGCTGCGTTTGGAGAATTTTCATTGCCGTAGCCCATGCCTGACTAAGTTGAAATCCATTGTCCTTGTTGATGAGGATCTCATGTAGCCGGATTTCGACAGTCTCCACGTACGCACACTCTCAATAGTGGAATGCGTTGCGCAGAATTTTTGTATCTTCGAATTTTATTTTGTGGTCGGCTTCAAGGCAATGTCAGTGAATGATTTTGTGGACTGATGGAGGTCGGTGTGCTGTTTTCGTTTCGTGCACCTTTGTTCAATTGGGCGGATGGTTGCCCGACAGCATTTCCGCACTCGCGTGGTATGTGACACACTTCAGATTTCCGGTATCCCATGTTGTCTTTTACTGTCTTTGCCGGCGGGCGATACACACGTCTAATATTTTATCGTCATAAAATTATACCGATTTTTCCAGACACACTACCTGCGTACGGAATGTAGGCTATCGTTTTCGTCTGGTCTTCATCGGATGTTGACTGTGTTGTATTCTTTCGCTTGAAGGAGCGTCGCTGTAACTGTTTTAGCAACTTGTTCCAGGAAAACGGTTACAGTGACCACCAAATTCGACGCCCCTTCAAGGAAAAGACCATAACACAGCCTTACCCGATGAAGATCATCGGGAAAATGTAGTCTATATTCCATACGCGTGTAACGTATCTGGAGAAATCGGTAGAATTTCATGAAGACAAAATATCAAATGTCTATTCCGCCCGCCAGCTAACACCAAACTCTTCTAATGACAGTATAAGACGACCTGGGACATCGGAAATGTGGGGTGTATTATATACGCCGAGTGCGGGAAAGCATCTTGCGAGCAAAACTTCCGCACAACTGAACAAAGGCAGAAGGAACACAAACGTCACCTCGACCTCAGCAGCTCAAAGCATCAGCCATGGCTGAATATTGAAATGAAACCAACCTCAAAATGAAATACGAAGATGTCAAAATTTTGCACAACACATCCCACTATTGGGACTAGGTATACAAGGAGGCCATCGAAGTCCAGCTATATGATAACCTCATCAACAAGGGCAATAGATTTCAAGTTAGTCAAGTGTGGGCTCCAGCACTGAAAATTCTCCACACGCAGCGGAAATGGAACACCAATCTCAGTGTTTATGGCGTCATGTTTCCCCCTATGTGTCGCACAAAGACATACTTTTGTAAGTACCTTCAGTGGTATATGTGATTCCCGTCCGCAAAATATGATGCAAATAATTAATTGTAAAGAAGTAATAAATAAAAAGCTCATGCTTGATACGGCAGTTTTACTGCATGAAAAAACGACTACGTAGTAAGTGATAAACTCAAAGAAGTCACGGACGTATTGTATTGTGGGAACTGCACCGGTATGACCCCTGACATAGAACCCCCTTAAGATTCACCATTGACATATGCGAAAGGGGCTATCTGAACGCATATTAATTATGTTCGGCAGTTGTAGTGAACCCAGAACTGGCAAACACGCACTAAAACGATAAATAATGTCAAATAGCCCACAGAAAAAATAAAAACTTATCAAGAGAAAAAGGTGGATGCTCTATTGAAATGAGAAAGGTTATTAATTAAAAACGATGGATTTATTGCGAAAGAAACACGCAGGTCGTATGAGGTGCAGAAATAATAATACTACTCGTAAAAGCAGCTGCCCGGGGTAGCCACGCGGTCTCAGGCGCCTTTCCACTGTTCGTGCGGCTCTCCCCGCCGGAGGTTCGAGTCCACCATCGGGCATGGGTGTGTGTGTGTGTGTGTTGTCCTTAGCGTAAGTTAGTTTAAGTTAGGTTAAGTAGTGTATAAACCTAGGTACCGATGACCTCAGCAGTTTGGTCCCATAGGAACTTACCACAAATTTAAGAAAAAAAAAAAGCAGATCGAATTAAAACGCCTATAAACCACAATTACGTAAGCAGTAATGGTTGGCTGGTAAAGTTCGCGTGAAGGGCTGGAATTTTCTTCGTGATGCCTCCCTCTTTGGGTATCACTATAAACGTTATCTAACTTGTTCTATCTTAAGTGACAGTGACTGTGAATCCCTGAACTGTAAGGCTATGCTATATGCATCAGTTGAACAACTGCTGCTACAAGCCGGAAGAAAACGCTGTAGAGGGTGCAAAGCATCTCTGAACATAATCTATATGCTGGAACTGCGAAGATGCTCACCACAGACAACTGCTCGTCGTAAGTGAACCCTGTGCTCGGCGTTACAAGTCTACTCGTCCGCAACCAGGGCGCTCGTGCTGAGACTCGAACCTTGGAAAAACTCTCCCAAAAATTTCATTCTACCAACTGCACCCAGCATAAAAGCTCCACGCCAGTCGCGTAATCATACATCGGTGCAAAGTCTCCCTCGAGGACAGGGGTGAAATCACTCTCCAACAGAGCGGCTTGCTGCCAAAATTTACTGACATCCGCGGTATTACCTTCGGACAACACCGTCTTATTTTCAGCGCACACGTAAAATCATTTGGCCTGGGTATCCAAACGTCCCATGCCAGCGTATACAGGGTGTTAGAGACATAAGCACAGAAATGTTTAATGGTGACTGAGGACAGTGTGCTGAACAACATTACATAAGTATTAATTTCATTTGCAAACTAATAATTATAGCCATTAGGTGTACTATGTTTTTAGGTTGGTAAGTACCTCTAAGTACATGCAGCAAGATCAAATAATTAATGCTTACGTTTCCCTAGACAGCTGCAACATGCGGTCCTGCATTATCCTGCTGAAATGTAGGGTTTTGCAGGGATCGTATGAAGGGTAGAGCCACGGGTTGTAACACATCTGAAATGTAACGTCCACTGTTCAAAGTGCCGTCAATGCGAAAAAGAGGTGACCGAGACGTGTAACCAATGGCACCCCATACCATCACGCCAGGTGATTCGCTAGTATGGCGATGACGAATACACGCTTCCAATGTGCGTTCAACGCGATGTCGCCAAACACAGATGCGAACATCATGATGCTCTAAACAGAACCTGGATTCATCCGAAAAAATGACGTTTTGCCATTCGTGCACCCAGGTTCGTCGTTGAGTACACCATCGCAGGCGCTCCTGTCTGTGACGCAGCGTCTCAAGGGTAACCGCAGCCATGGTCTCCGAGCTGATAGTCCATGCTGCTGCAAACGTCGTCGAACTGTTCGTGCAGATGGTTGTTGTCTTGCAAACGTCCCCATCTATTGACTCATGGATCGAGACGTCGCTGCACGATCCGTTACAGCCATGCGGATAAGATGCCTGTCATCTCGACTGCTAGTGATACGACGCCGTTGGGATCCAGCACTGCGTTCCGTATTACCCTCCTGAACCCACCGATTCCATATTCTGATAACAGTCATTGGATCTCGACCAACGCGAGCAGCAGCGTCGCGATACGAGAAACCGCAATCCCGATAGGCTACAATCCGACCTTTATCAAAGTTGGAAACGGGATTGTACGCGTTTCTCCTCCTTACACGAGGCATCACAACAACGTTTCACTAGGCAACGCCGGTCAACTGCTGTTTGTGTGTGAGAAATCGTTTGGAAACTTTCCTCATGTCAGCACGCTGTAGATGTCACCAGCGGCGCCAGCCTTGTGTGAATGCTCTGAAAAGCTAATCATTTGCATATTACAGCATCTTCTTCCTGTCGGTTAAATTTGGCGTCTGTAGCACGTCATCTTCGTGGTGTAGCAATTTTAATGGCCAGTTGTGTATTTTCACTGCTCTCATCTGTGCAATCATTATTATATGTCTAAGTGGTGAGTTACCCCAGAAAACTATTCCTTAAGACATTATTGAGTGGAAACATGCAAAGTACGTTAGGAGTCTGATATGTTTGTTACCAAGACTAGCGATTATACGAAGAGCGAAAGAAGTTCAACTTAGTTGTTTGAGATGCTCAGTAATATGCTTCTTCCAGTTCAAGTTGTCATCATTGTGAACACTCAAAAATTTTCGAGAAATGTACCCTGTTAACCGAGCCCTGTTCATATCCTACATAAATTGTCGATATGACTCTATTCGGTGTACCGAACTGGATATAGTGAGTGTTTTCAAAACTAAGGGAGAGTCCATTTCTGAGAACCACTTAATAATTCTTTGAAAGACATCCTTAACAATATCTTCAGCGGCTTTTTCTGGAATGGGATTTATTATAGCACTCGTGTCATCTGCAAAAAGTACTAGTTTCGCTTTCTGAACGTTAAGTGGGAGGTCATTCACATGAATGAGAAACCTAAAATTGAACCCTGTGAGACTCCCTTTGTGATAACTCCCCATTCACTAGAATTTACCTCCCTCCCAACATTATTTGTGCTATTCAGCACAACCTTTTTGCTTTCTGTTCATTAAGTATGATTCAAACCAGCTGTGTGTATAGCTTTCAATTCCTAAGACCTGAGTGTTTCTAAGGGTCTGACATGATCCACACAGTGAAATGCCTTGGAGGTGTCACAAAAATACCAACTGGCGATAATTTGTTATTTAGGGCTTGTACTATTTGATGGGTAAATGTGTAGATAGCGTTCTCTGTCAAGTAACCCTTCCGGAATCCGAACTGTGACATGCTGAGTAAATTATTTTCACTTAAATGTGAGACTACTCTTGAATACATAACTTTTTCGAATATTTTAGAAAATGAAGTCAGCAAAGAGATTGGTCTATAATTATTTAAGTCACTCTTGTCCCCTTTCTTATGAGGAGGTTTGACAATTGCGTATTTCAGTCTGTCTGGAAAAATTCCCTATGCCAGCTAAGCATTACATATATCGCTAAGGACTCCACGTATTAAATTACAACACTTCAGATTTCTGTTAGAGACTCCATCAACACCACATGAGCTCTTATTTTTCAGTATATTTATAATTCCCTTAATGTCAGTGGAGGATGTTGGTGCTATTTCTAAAGGCCTAAAGTCTTGGGGAATATCATATTTTTTTGCTTCTTCAAGTGAACCCTTTAACCGTATTTTTGCTGCTACATTCAGAAATGCAAATTGTATTATGTTTAAGAGTGTCATATTTGTTGTATAATCTTAAGTTACTATATGCCAACAATCCGAATGAAATTCTGTTCCTGCAATAGATACTAGTCACAAAATATTAAAGTTATTTTCAACGTATTTTTAGTTGTGCAGTACCTAACAAGGACTCATAGAGCTGAAAAGGCATACCTAACTAAAAAGTATCATATTTATTGTATAATCTGTTGTTATTATATGCCAACCAGTCAAATAAATTTTGTTTATAAAACAGCTCCTAGTCACAAAAGAATACAGCTGTGTTCAACGTATTCGTTAGATGTGTGCTACCTAACGATGACCCCCGGAGTTGGATAAGAACAGCTAATTAAAAAGCTCAGTGGCACACAATTTCTAGATAGTAGCTGATATATGAATGAAAATGTTATTATATCGCGTATTGCCTTCTTTCGTTGCTACTGTAGACTCACAGAGGACGATTGTATGTGTAGAGTGAAAACTACTGATAAATTATCGTCGATGGCAGCATATACTCGATTATTGGAAGGCTTGCTATGCCAGTGACTATGAGCAAATAATCTGCAGTGCGGTCTACGTTGTAGCTGTTGGTTGTTCAGTTTGCATAGCTTTCAACACGAAGCGCTCGTACTGTGTGAGCGTGCGCGGCAGTTCCGGGTAAGTAGCACAGACACACTCACGCAGATCACTTCTGTACTCACTCCTCCGTTCACCGGGGCGTGGTCAGTCTCGGGACTCACCGCTCAGCACCGAGTTCATACAGGTATCGAAAATTTACTTACTTGTTGAATTGCCCAAGGAATGCCATCATTAGGTACTGATGGCTATCGATCCTCCACCATAATCGAGCCCATCAACATGAGGTGCCAAATATGAGGTAGCCAAGGAGGCGGAAACGTGGGTTATATTATACCAAGACTGCTTGGTACCTACAACAGGAAAAGACAGTTAATTAGCAGGAGTACAAAATAAGAAGATATTTATTACTTAATCTTGCTGTAGTCCATGATTAGTTGGTCGACAATTATAGAAGACGCGACTAGACTAAGCGTCTGTAGAATGACATAATTTACAAGTCACAAATCTTGCAGTGACCAATTAATCTCTCGTAATCTTGAATGTCGAATCCACGGAGCTACAAAGACTTGATGGCAGCAATGACTGAGCTGCAGACGCTAACTAACATCGGCGCTGGCTGACCACTGAGCGCGGCTATGAACTGTAGACTGGCACAACTGCACTATTCTCCTGCTGCACATGAAGTGGCCTAGCGGCGCCTCGCAGCGAGCATAAGTACTGCGACTGGCTGTGTGCTCTTTGGCTAACACAGCCGTTCTTCTGTTCCGTTTATCGAGAGAATCGCATCCGGCGGATCGATCTCTCAGGCGGCGGTGTCGTATGACTGATGACATCACTGGTACTTCTTCTCAGTTAGACCAGTAAACCAACGCTACCCTTTTTGTAAGACGCACAAATAATTATCATGGCCATGAGTGAATACGATGGGAATCCATTCAGCTTGTTGATTAAAACCTTCTGAATATCCTAAGCCATAAACATCACTCGTATATGCATTTAAATCCTCTGCGAAGGTCACCTACCTCACTCTTTCATTCATTTATCTACAGCTCCCGTTCCCCATTTCTGGAGTTCTAAAACGTTTCTTCTTACAGAGATCGGTAAACAGCTCACCTGCAGCAAAGACACTGAGACAGGCACTTGAGTTGTCAGTGTCATATCATCACTACTTGCATAACCGGTGTTATTCACAGAGATTTTTGACCTACCACAGGAGAGGTGAGAGGGAATTACTTCGATCTGAGATATCATACGTCATCATTAGGAAGCAAGACTGAATGTAACATCTCAGAGATGTCAAGGTCTTCATATACGCTCTGACAGAGAAGGTTATATTTAAGATGGAACTGATTTGGAGAAGTCACGGCAACATAAATGTGGTTCTCTGCTCTTCGTCTGAGGATCAGTCATAAAGTCACAGTCTCAGATTCTGTCCACTTCTTAAGGGAAGACATTAATGAAAAACACACGCTGTTTAAAAGATGCACAGTTTTGAAGATATAGCAATGAAATTTTGTACCATACTTCACATGAAATTAACACATTTACTGTTCCTTGTATTTTTTATGGAATTTACAAATTTTATTTTCAAAAAATAATATATGTACCTTTTCTCAGAAACTATTCAAGGGATTTCTACAAAATTTTCTCTGTTTAATCTCTTTGCATATAGTATGCTTCTCTCATGAGGCTTTTTGAATATATCAAATAGGATAATTTTAATAAATTTTTAATTACGATTCTATAAGTATAACATACAAGTCGTGCAAAATTCCCAGCACTTTGGCCCATATTTCAGCAATTCAAAGTTTAATCTTTAGAGAACACTTACTGCGCTTATAAAAATAAGTGTACAATATATCATAATTATAGCCTCCACAGAGTTTGAGAAAAAAGGGCATAAACTTCAAAAATCATAATTTTTCAGGAAATACAATTTAAAGTTCAAGGGAACGTGTTTTATTAATGTCACCTCTTCAGAAGGTCCCAGATTTGTACTGCGGAGCCTTTTTCCCATCAAGACTTCTCCTCCATTTTCTTGGCTTCTGCCTTCTTTCCATTACTAGGTCTCCAACTGACTTTTTAGCTGCGGAGATGCACTGTAAATATGTTTCTCAAGATGTCTTGCGTGAAATTTCCTATCTGAAAGCCCTTTCCCCCTGATAACTTAATCCTCCCCACGTTCCCATCATTAATTATAAGAACTGCATCACAAGTTGCAATTCTGACAACTGTATCACATGAAATGTGGCAAAACAAGAATTGCTTCTTCATAAACAAAGTAGCTTGTTTGTCACAGATAAACTATGAAATTAAAGAGTATATATTGAAACCTCCCCTTTTGAACAATTTATACATGACTGTGCTTAAACTGACACAATATTTTTTTTGCGCAACGCAATCTGACTCTCAATAATCCCTACAAAAGAATGGCCCTGACTAACATTAACCTATACCTTTCACAAATCACTTACCTCACAAAAATCTTCGTTACTCGAACTACTGCAATACAGAAAGCGCCACTACTGCCAGCTAAATAAAAGATTCAAACTACGGAAGGCACTAACTACTGACAGGCATAGTTAGCAAATGAAAGATTTTAATAGAGAACAAACAATGTATTTACCTTAATGGTGTTGAAAACTCATAACATACATAGCAGGTCATGACATCCAGTCACAAATTTCAAAACTCCGTCATCTCTCTCCCCACATCCACCACTGCTGGCGGCTCACCTCCAACTGCGCAACGCTACGCGCTGTAAACATCCAGCTGCCGCTGCCCAACACTACAATGGCAGACAACAATGCAAACTAGCCACAGACTGCACACACCACAGCCAGTGATTTTCATACAGAGCGCTACGTAACGTTGCCAATAAGAAAACATAAACAGCCTACTTACATAGCCCCCATGATCCCCACAAAAAATTTTACAAATTGTTTTGGGCACTGGCCAATACAGAATTGAAAAATTTTTTCATAATTGTAGTAAGAAAGATATCAAATGCCCACACTTATTAATACAATGTTGGTCAAAAGCTAAAATTTTCTTACAGTCCATAAAGACAGTCCTGATCGTTCATCACAGTAAAATAGCAGTGTTTTTCTCAAAGTCTGAGCAGTAGAAGAAAATGTACACGGAAGTAGTGGATTTCCATGCAGTCTTGAAGAAGTAGTGTTGTCCTTCCAACGAAAAGACAGTGCTGACTCTTGACATGCAGAGAGGTAATGGGCCACAACAGAGCAAACCCACCGGAGAGTCAGTCGAAGGTTTGAAGAATATTGGTACGTAGGTCACCACAGAGTAGACCCACTGTAGTCCTGGTAGAGATTACGGTATTGGTGGGCCACCAGAGGTGCAGACCCACTGCAGTCCTTGTAGAAATAATGGTAATGGTGGGCCATCAAAGATGCAGACCCACTGTAGTCCTTGTAGAGACGGTCAGCAGCCATCTGTTGCAACTGTGCAGGTGCACAATCACCATCGAAGAGTCTTGCGGAGAATATAGCAAGTCCATAACCACCACTTGTGCACACACAAAGTTTTTGAAATTGTCCTTAGAACCAGCAATGCTGTTATCCAGTCGCTTGCTGAATTATTAACACATGTGCAAACACTAACAGTCCCTACTTCTCACATATTGTGCATATACTATGACCAACAGAAATGTGTGCAGTGAAATGTAACTTACAAGTTAATAATATGATGAACTGGTGTCAATTACAATTTTATAACATGAGAATACAATAACAAAGGTACAAAATACATCATTAAAGAACATAACAATACAGATAACATTTGTAGTAAAACAGGCTTTACAAAAGAATAGAAATAGACATATAAATCAGTGTTACAGAAATTATGACATAAGTAAATATATAAAGATCAGAATAACTTTTGAAACATCAACTTCACACATGAGCATTAAAACAAAACAGAATAAATAATGTCTAAGCATCTTTACAAGGTAAATAACATAGTATTTGAAAAATTCTACAACATAAATCTTATTAGCTAAACACTTAAAGACAGGAAAAAGACAAATACATAATGGTACATACACACATAGCAAAATAGTACAAAAGGAAAGACAGGGTTCGTTTTCAGTGTGACATTGGTACTGCAGTCCAACCAAAAACTTCATTCCATAGATCTTTCGTCTTATTTCAACATTTGTTTCCACCAAAAAATCCTGTCTAAGCATGCTTTCTGTATTTATATGTTCACATATTTCTTACCTCATTATTTATTTTCCATTATCTTACATCATTTACTTCCAAGAAAATCCTACCTAAACTTGTTGTCTCTAAAACCTACCTTTTTGTTCATATCCTCTTTCAAAATACTTTGTTGGGTAAACCATATTCTTATAGCTTCTCAATGCATTTCTCCCAATTCATCACAACTCGTTCTCTTATATAGTCTACCGCCTCTTAAGCTAACTTAAATCTACTGAGCTCAGATATATATACCAATGGACGAGGCAATGCAGCAGCACATAACAAATTAACACAAACAGCAATGAAAAAAATTCAAATTGGCAAAGTAAGCAGCATAAATTAGCAAAGCAAATGCAATATTAGAACTAATATAAGGCAATGCGCAGCAAACAAGAAAAATAAATCAGTAGTAAAACTAGCTTAACAGAGTAATACAAAGTGAAATTTAGTAGCACTATGCTTGGCAAACAGCAGCAGCAATGCAGTAACTTATATCTAAACATGACATAGCTCAAGCAGAAAAAATATTACACTAAAGACAACAAGACAGATAAGGGAAATGTCTATTCACATCTTAATGTCTATGCAATTAACGTGGTGCACCACAACTAATTCTACGAGAAATATTACCAAGTAGTGGAAAAGAAAATTATGTATGCAAGTCCTGTGAAGGGAAATGTCTTTTTGTGCTCCTTCGTTTCCTTTTTTTTTAAGCATAAAGTTATTATTTACTGGATCTGTAGGCATAAAACATCTATATTAGTACATCCATTAAATTTTATTGTAACCAATGCTGCAGTGCAGCTAGAAACTAGATTTTAAACAAAATGAGCAAACTCTCAACTAGAAAGACAATAGATGTAAAATGTTTCTCATCATTTCATTAGGCATTTTAGTAAATATCATAAATTAAGAGCTCCACAGTATAATCATGTTTTCAAGTTTGAGCGTGTCGTATTTGCGATGCTTTCTACAAAGAAATGTCAATAGCGAGGATAATGGCCTCCTTTTTTTTTCTACCTGTGCCGCTGAAACACACACACTAATGGCTTTTTCTCCAGGCAGGTGGCACAGCTGGGCAGCCACGACGCATTACGTGCAGGTCACTCAACTTTCTTACTGAAATATTTACGACAGCAGTTTGCACTACAGTGACAGTCTCATATAAAAAATTTCACAGGTCGAGAATTTGCGTTGAAAATGTGTAGAAACAAAATCCTATCAATATAACAGAGTCCAAAAAAATTTTTGCGGCATTGTGATACATTCACGCATGTACACACATTTCATAACTCTTTAAAGTACGATTCTCAGCTTATTGATCATAAACGTACCTCAACAGCATAATACATATCGCCGTCGTAAAAATATCATAACATCACAGTCAATTCTTAAAATCGTCATAGCTTCCTCCAATAATCTCAAAACCTAAAACAAAATTCTCTGCTCATTTCAATAGTGCCATCTACCTCAAACGTACTTTAAAAATCATGAATCCATACCAAATACATCATTCAAAGCTCCCATAGTATTACAGTGGTTCCGAAAAAATATGAACAGCCAAAATACAATTTCATAAGTGTGAAGTTATCCAACAGTGTAATTACGTAAACACCTGTCACTGCCATAGTAAAAAAGTTTGTCTCTCTCAGTTAAATGATCAGATAGCTGTGTAATTCTGTGTTAGAGAAATATGGTACCGATGTGTAAAGTTGTATAAGCAAATACCGTATTAGCTAGGGCTCCTTGTGCTTGCCAAACACATGGTACACAAAGTAGGCGTGTACCCCCCTGAGGATTAATGTAATTATACCCTCAGGTGTTACAGATTACAGCAATGGAATGAAATGTATCATGGAAAACTTTCTTTGTAATTCAAAAATCTTGAAAAATAAATGGCTTAAGTACAAAATTAATCTCTCAAATGCGTGTCCTGTAGCGCTAAATGTGCGTCTTGCTGTAAGATAATTCTGTGGAAGTGTCGTAGTTATCGTCCTCTGTAAGCAAAGTTCTGCTGAAGTCAATATACTTACCTCATCATAAACGAAAGTGAAATGCTTTGCGTATGGATACCGTAGTTATTACGTACCTTACCGTGATCAAGAAAGCACTATAATGTAACGTATTGTTGTGCTACGAAAATGGCTGTCTCATTGTAGCTATACCACAAAAGTTACTACTAAAATGTATTTTACTTTCCAGAATAATACAGAAAAACTGTGCAGAAATAAAACAGAAACACTGCAAAAGCAACATTGTATATTGTCACTCATTAGTAGCGTCATGATAAAATCGTGTAGCTGTCACATAAACTAATCACTGTGTCATCTGGTATCTCACAGAAAGTACTTTAAATCCAGAATGTATTTTCAAGTAAACCAAAATGTTGTATTATAATCTCATTAGCAGTACTGGTAAATGTTCTAAGTATGTGAGCCTTATAGTCGTTACGTAATCGTGCAACTAACAAGCAAGAATGTACACACACAATAACACTGTGACGTCTATTCGCTATAACAATGCATTCGTAATTTCTGTTTCAATAAGTTCTTTTGGTTCTTTACTGGATATTTAACTTCAAACATTGTTGCATGTTAACAGATTGTAAGTCTGACAAGCATACTAGTAATGTAAAGTGAAAAGTTATATGGCAAAGACAAAGTTAAAAAGCAGATTATCTTTCAATAAACGGTTTTACATGTGAAATGTGGTGTAAACCTTTACTCTTCCTAGTACGCAAAATTTCAGCTTCAGTGGAATTATCATGTGGTATATGGTACATCGGTAAAGAATGCTAAAAATTTTTCTCAAGGTTAGCATCTATGTAATTTTTCCCTGAGCCAGCCGGCGCACGTGGCTGCCTGCGGTGCGAGTCATTGTCTGTCTCTTTGTTGGCGTGCGTCGTTATTGGGATTAGGAGACCTAACTTCTAAAAATTCACCTTGTCGAGAGTGCCCTGCTCTGTTTGAATCCCGCCAGTTCTGATGGAATTCAGGTCTGTCGTTTTGTCGGTAGTTTACATAGTTTCTTGTTTGTCGGTCATGTGGTGGAGAATTACTCCCGGAATCGTAACTGCGCGCTGAACTGTTGCGTCTGAAGTTATTCTGTCTCCCTTGATAATAATTGTTTTTGTCCCCATATTGTCTGTTTCTATGGTAATCTCTGTCATATTCATTACTACAGAAATGCAATCTTTCTCTGTAACTATTATTACTCTGCCAGTGGTTTTCATATGGGTGGTGTCTGTTTTGGTCACGATTTGCGTTGTAAGAATAGACTTGTCGCGTCCAGTTATTATTTCTTTCATCGCGGAATTGCGACGGATGTGACCTGGAATTGTTGTGTTCCTGTTTTCGCGTTCCGCGATTGTCAGTGTCAATTTCTAATTCGTGTAAGAGTCCCTGAAAAGCTTCAATGTCGTCTTTGCAACGTCCTGCCAAAATAATATTTCTTAAATGTTCAGGCAATTTCATTAAGCAAATGCGGATGAGTTCTGAAGGGCTGTATGGGTTTGAAAGATATTGATTCTTGTGCAACATGTCTTCAAAATATTTGAAAAGACTGGAAAATTCAGATTGTTCAAAGTGTTTCATCATCATGATGCTATGTTTTACTCGGTCTTGTGTAGCTTGAGACCAATATGCTGAGAGGAAGGCATGATAAAATTCTCCTTCACTGTGACAATCGTGAATGACCGATCGCATTCTTACAGCTGGTTCATTCTCTAAGTAGCCACACATAAATTCTAATCTGTGTTCTAACGACCAGTTGGGAGGAAAACAATGAGAGAATTGATGGAGCCATGCTTGTGGATGAATGTCGTTGTCAGAATTCTTAAACGTGTAGTAATGAACAGCTTATAGTCAAAATCATCATGTCGGCGAGTCGCATGTCGGTCATTGTTAGTCGTGTCGGCGGTTCAATCTCAGATTTCGGTGTGCCTTGCCAATTTCTTTCATAATTTCCGAAGTGTCCTGTGTTATTATTTTGTGGCTTTTCCGTATTTCTAAGTCCCTCTTCCCGTGTTGGAGCGCGAGTGTCCTCTGAAATATGTAATTTTTGTATCACTTGTGCCAACTGATCTTGTACTTCCCGGGTTTCTCTTTTGTGTTGCGTGTTAATCTGATTCTGATTTTGTTTGAATTTCTTAATTTGTTCATACTCTTCTGTGTCAGTGATGGCTACAGGTCTTGTGTCATTCAGATCATCATCTACCTTTGTAGATAAGTTAGTGAACTGATCCGAAAGTTCGGCTACTTTCTCCGATAGTGTACTTATTTCCTCAGTGTGTTTTTCTGAACCAAGTTTCAGAGTATCTACTGTATCCTTTAAGTTTTCCTGAGTTTTTGCAAGTTGCGTAACCGAATCGGTAGATGCAACTGAGTCAATTTTAGCTTGCAAGGTGTCGTGATTTTCATGAACAATGGTTTGCAGTTCTTTTATGGCTGCTTCGTGATTCTGTAATGCATTTTCATGCCGCGAAAAAATAGGTTGAAAATGCTCACAAATTTGTGTTTTTACTTCATTACAGACTTTTTGACATTTCGATTCAATGTTATGTAACTCAGTAGTTAAATCTTCACGTGTTTGTTCAAGCGTGGTGTGAAGATTTTGTTCCATTGCGTCTAACTGTTGCTGTGTTTGTCTCTGGTGTTGTTCCATTGTGTCTAACTTTTGAAGATTTTGTTCCATTGTGTCTAAGTGTTGCTGTGTTTGTCTCTGGTGTTGTTCCATTGTGTCTAACTTTTGAAGATTTTGTTCCATTGTGTCTAACTTTTGAAGCTTTTGTCTAATTTGTTGCATTAATTGTAATAACAATGCACTGGTGTCTGAAACATGTTCCTCAGTGCTTTTCGGCAGTGAATTTGCACCGGCAACATTCACACTTTGCCAAGCGGAAAATGTGTCTTGACTCATTTGAGAAAACGATGAGAACCCAAAACCTGAGTCTACAGTATTTGCAATATTGTGTTCTGTCATTCCCGATTCCTGAGGCGAGCTGTTGCCGACCGATCGATCGATAATGCTTCCCTGTTCACTACCTGTTTCACTGTCTACACCATTATTTGACGCCCGCTCCATTTCCCTATGCACAGTTACCAAATTACTACTTTGAATATTAGTTAATTCATTACATGGTGGCGCCAACACACTGCTTTCGTCTTCACTGTCATTTCTCAGTTTACTTTGGAGCCTAGTATAAAGTTTTTCACACGCCCTTATTGTCACAATATTTCACACGAAAACACAGAAAAGCACAATTTGAAGAGCAAAAATAAGAGAACACATTAACATAGTACTGAAAATAATATCTAGTTAATTGCAGCTGCGAAATACTTGGTGCAAATCTACATGCGTGCCACACCTGTTTTACTGTACAACAATGAAAGACTGCAACTACAAAGGAAATTCTCTCTATAATTACGCGCCAGCAATAAACAATAGCTACACTAATTACACAAACTACAAGAAAAAAATCAGAAGATTCCAGTGAGGTATCCTAGGCTAAGGGTCGACATATGAAACGTCCCCTTTTGAACAATTTATACATGACTGTGCTTAAACTGACAATATTTTTTTGCGCAACGCATTCTGACTCTCAATAATCCCTACAAAAGAATGGCCCTGACTAACATTAACCTATACCTTTCACAAATCACTTACCTCACAAAAATCTTCGTTACTCGAACTACTGCAATACAGCGAGCGCCACTACTGCCAGCTAAATAAAAGATTCAAACTACGGAAGGCACTAACTACTGACAGGCATAGTTAGCAAATGAAAGATTTTAATAGAGAACAAACAATGTATTTACCTTAATGGTGTTGAAAACTCATAACATACATAGCAGGTCATGACATCCAGTCACAAATTTCAAAACTCCGCCATCTCTCTCCCCACATCCACCACTGCTGGCGGCTCACCTCCAACTGCGCAACGCTACGCGCTGTTAACATCCAGTTGCCGCTGCCCAACACTGCAATTGCAAACAAAAATGCAAACTAGCCACAGACTGTACACAGCACAGCCAGTGATTTTCATACAGAGCGCTACGTAACGTTGCCAATAAGAAAACATAAACAGCCTACTTACAATATCACAGCCTTATAGGTGTATCCTGTGCAAATTTGCGTGAAAGTAATCCACGGAACCGTAGTTCACCGAGCTAGAACTGAAATGTTGCTTAAAAAAGTGGGCGTAACAGGAAGGTCGCGGCACACATTTAATTATTTTTCAGGCATTTCGGATGCAATTTCATCACTGAAACTTCGGGAACTTATTGTCCATGAGTTGTACAAATAAATGAAAAATAAATAGAAAAATTGACATTTTCGATCAGTTTCGTGAACGTTCCCTCTAAAATCAAGGCATTAGCCTGACATGGTTAGGAATACAAATAAGAATATCACTCTTGAACAACCGAACTAGACATATACCAGATGTGCTAAGTACCCCTTTCCGTCGTGATGACTACTGCTACGAATGGCGGCAACTGACACTGAAAGCGTTGCTGTAGTCATTGTGACCTCTGACTGGCCAGCTGTCCCTTGAAACTCATGGGTTTCGGTCGCAGATGAATTCACGGCGTGCCTACTCGCTCTATCTCGTAAACGGTGTGATCAGTATGATGGTAGTCAAATAATTTCAGAGGCCACACAAACAGCCTCACGTCCGTAGTGTGGTACTATGGGGTGGTGCATTATCTCACTGAAGAAACGCGTGGCCTACAGCGTGTGTTAGCTGAATAAACGGGTGTACTTTATCATACAGTAGATAGTGTAGCGCTCACCAGTGAAGAACGATGGCCCGATTTTAGCCCACGCCAACAAGTAACACAGAGGAACGCCGCCGTCAGAATGGCCATCTTGGCTGTCAAGACGCATCGCCTCATGTGGCTTTAGACGTACCTATATCCCGTCAATTAGTACCACGACGCATCGGTCAAGGAGATTTTTCTCCATTCAATGGTGGTGTCGCTGCGCTCATGGAACTCTCTGTGCTTACACGTGTGGTGTCTTCTGCATCCCACAGAGAGATCTGTCCGTTATCCAGCTGTCATGTGGAGAATGATTTGTTGCACTGATTCCCTTCTATCTGCATGTTACATTCCGAGTTGTTGTCAATATGTCGTTGCTAACGTCAGTTCTGCAACGGTTATACTATACGACCCACTTTGCAATGTGCGGCGGAGGGTATTTCATACAAATATCAGTGATCTTCTGCCCTTTTCCATTTGCGTACTGACCAAGGGATAAACTACTGTCTGTACGCATCTGTACGGCCGCAGTTTTTCCTATCTTGTTCTCCTTATCCGTAAACCAAATATATGATGGCAGCAGCAGGTCGATCACACTGTCTTCTTCAATACGGACTCTAAAATTCTCGAAAAACCATGGCATCTTTCTTGAGTTTAGCATTGACCGTTTCCATCGAAACGTGGGGATAATTTCGTAAAAAGACCGAAAACCAGAATTTAGATGGCTACAGGGCTAAAGGTATACACGAATGACGACACCCGCGGATATCCACAGTAATACTTAGCAGATAAAACCCCGCCCCGAAGCGGATATGTATTGATGTATCAATGGATGTCAACAGGAATAATTATGTGTGGTTAAAAGTTACAGGATCGAGGCAATATTACGATTTTCGTCTATTTCTATTGTGGTGTCACCGCCAGACACCACACTTGCTAGGTGGGAGCTTTAAATCGGCCGCGGTCCATTAGTACATGTCGGACCCGCGTGTCGCCACTGTCAGTGATCGCAGACCGAGCGCCACCACACATCAGGTCTCGAGAGACGGACTAGCACTCGCCCCAGTTGTACGGACGACGTAGCTAGCGATGCACACTGTCGAAGCCTCGCTCATTTGCAGAGCAGATAGTTAGAATAGCCTTCAGCTAAGTCCATGGCTACGACCTAGCAAGACGCAATTAGCATGTCTCTACAGAGTCTCACTTGTATTGTCAAGAGCGATGTACAACAATGATGGATTAAAGTTAAGTATTCCAGCAGCTACGTACTTTTCTTTATAGCATTCATTACGTATCCTGTTTCAGTCCTATCTCTAGCCTGCGTGAGTTTAACGCGTGCCTTTCGGTTACCCGTCACTGTGGACTGGCTGTCTTGTCAGTTCACAACATCTATAACATATGATGTAGTAATATTTATTACAGCTTTAAGTGAATGTTATTACACTAGGATGGCAAGTCTAATGTACGATGGAGGAGGTAGACGTGTGATTAATTTACGCTATTTGTGTCGTCCCACAGCTGTTTTATGCCTGACAAGGTAACATTCCCAAGTTTCAATAAAAGATCTTGATGAAACTTGGCGGTTGTATACACAGCCAAAATAATACGATACGTATTTTTTATGTTTGTGCACAATTTGACTTCCAAGGGGTAAAGCATCCTCCAAAAGCTAATTTCGCACATTAGGTCTGAGGTAACTTCGAAACGATGAAATAGAAAAAAAATGTTTTGCATTTAAAAGTTGATATATAATTAAAGTTCTTGAAAACTGTGTAGTCAACGCTTCTAATAATACGAAATTTTGCGTAATACCTCCTGCCATTGATTAATTTTAAAAAAATGAAAACATTTATTACAACATAAATTAAAGAAGCTTCCAAGCCACATACATCCATACGTAATAAAGTTGCTTTCTGAAATACCATGTTTGGAAAATAAGCTGTACACAATATGCTGTCGAATCATTTTCAGTATACCTGATTAAATCATCTAAACATTTATTAATACCCTAGTTATTTATTTTACTTATATTTGTTTCGTTTTAAACTGTTGTTTTCGTTTTACATTCACGTTTTTTTTGTTTTTGATTTCCTGTTTTCCATATGTGTATTTTGTTAACGAAAACAAAGTAAGTTATGATGCAAAATCATTACAAAAATGATAATGTGTAAAGAAATCCTTAAAACATAAGTTTTACACCATGTAAATAAAACGAACCAGATTTCTTCACATAATATACACGACAGAGAACACAATGTAAAACATAGCTCACCAGATGACAAAGTTTCTTGTCCTCGTGTACGAAGCTCAGAACGGTTTATTCACACCGACCAAACGCCTTTTTAAAAGAAAATAATGGTGAATCTGGACAGAGACCTCCAGCGTCTCTCTTTGAAGTTCCACATCTCCTCGTGACAGCATCGAAATCCGCTAAACAAACGTCTGACCAAGTCAAAATATATTTGGAAAATATTTTCTATCCTAGTGATGAAAAAAAATCTATATGACAGTTAGATTCTTGATGCGCCCATTGTGAATGAATGGCTTAAATCATTGTACCTGGGCCTCCAAAAGGGCTCGGCGGCAGCGATATAGCTCTGGGACGTATACAGCTTTCGATGTTGGAAGAACTTTGTGAGGAAATTTTTAGATCTCGTTCTGTTGAATAATTGTGATGTCCATCTCCACATAAGAAACAATATATTCAAGCTGCAGCCGCTAGTACAGAATCAGTTCTCTTCACCAAGGCTTACCAATGTAATGAAACATGCCTGATGCAAATCAGGATATTTGTAGGACCACTTACGACAATTAGAAATCGTGGTGAATTTTGTTTTACATTGTGTTCTGCGTAGTGTACATTATATGAAGAAATTTCGTTCATTTTATTTGCATGGTGTTAACAAAACGTTATTTTTTAAGCATTTATTTACAGATTATCACTGTTTTAATGATTTTGTATCATAATAATGAGTTACTTCTTTTCAGTCAACAAAATACACGTATGTGAAACAGCAAACTAAAAACAAAAAAAAAGAGAATGTAAAACGTGAAATACCAGTTTAAAACTTAAAAAAATAAATAAAATAAATAATTAGGATGAAGAAAGTTTAGCTATTTTAATTTGGTATGTTGAAAACACAACAACGCTTGGAAGTAAACCAGACTTCTAACTGATCCTAATCCAAGATAAAGTGGAAGGGTTTATCGTTGGGCTAACCATCCAACATTGTAAAACATGACGGGTTCCTATACTCTCACACGCAGCCTCGGATTGAAATGGATCTAACGAAAAACGACCTAAGCTTATGAATAAAGGTCTAAGAATAGGTGCATGGAACGTCAAAACATTGTACGCTGCAGGACAGACAAATATACTTGATGAAGAACTGAAAGAGTACGACATGGATATAACAGCCCTGCAGGAGATACGATGGACTGAAAAGGTATGCACAGAGAGAAAAACTACACGATAATATACAGCGGAAACAGGCATGGTCATCATATATTTGGGACAGGATTTGCGATCATAATAAAATAATGGCCAATGTAATGACAATAGAAAATGTCAATGAAAGAATAAGTTACGTCAGAATCAACGGCAAATGTGGAAATATCTCATTAATAAGTGTCCATGCCCAAACTGTCGACAAGGAAGACATAAAAGACGCATTCTCCAACACGTTAGACAAGATGTACTCCAGATTACGAAAGTATGACATCAAACCTATGCTGGGAGACTTAAATGCCAAAATAAGACAAGAACAGCAATGGAGATTATATATAGGCATGTTCAGCCTTCAAGCTGAATCAAATGATAATGGCATAAGGCTTATCAACTTCGCCACAGCTGGAAACATCATAATAGCAAGTACATCATTCCCCCATAAGGACATACATAAAGCAACATAGACTTCACCGTATGGATTAACTAGGAACCAAATAGACCTTGTTTTGATAGAGAAAAAACATAAAAAGGCAATAAAAAATTTTAGGACAATGAGGGGGGGCTGAGATAGGATCACACCATTCTCTTGTGCTAATAAAGATGAAACAATCATTATCAAAACAAATAAATAACAACAATAGTTGTAAAAGACCCCAAAGAGTAGATGTGAGTTGGCTAAAAGAGGAAGTGGTGAATAAACAGTTTAAGATTAAGCTAAAAAATAGATTCGTTGAATTAGAGAATGGCAACAATAGAAAAGATGAAGATATCAACACGAAATGGAAGAAGATAACAGTTATGAGAGAGATAGCGCATGAGCTACTAGGAGGTAATAATAATAGCAATATAAAGCGCAAATCATGGTTCAATGAAACATGTAGAAAAGCAATACAGGGCATGAAGAGAGCGAGACACAGCAAAGATAAACAATAACAACCTTTAAAACCAAACAACATACAGGAAAGCCACGAGAGAAATGAAGAGTATAATAAGGCGAGAGAAAAGAGCATTCATATATATACAGATAGAGAAGGCTGAGGAGGACTATAACCAGATCAATAGTAAGTAGTTTTACAGGACAATGAATAGCTATAGAAAAGAGTACAGAGCTAAGTCTATGATAATGAAGGACGAGAATGGAAAACTGATCACCATGGGCAAAGGAAATTTAGAGAACTGGAGGAAATACTTCAGAGAACTGCTGAGCAACACAGTAGATACCTACAACAATGAAGACAAGGCAGAAAACTACCAAAACGTACAACCATTAGTCGAAGAACCAACTCTGATGGAGGTGAAGGAGGCAATAAAAAGACTAAAAAATGGGAAGCCCCTGGCATAGACATTATATCTGCAGAGCTCATCAAAGAAGGGGGAGAAAAGATACATGAATGGTTAGCCGAACTCATTAAAGAGGTATGGAGAAAAGAAGTAATGCTGGAGGAATGTAAAACTGCTGCTGTATGTCCCATATACAAGAAAGGAGACAAAATGCTGACACAGAACTACAGAGGGATATCTTTCAAATGCGCATGCTATAAAGTAATATCAAGAATTATACTGAACAGGGTCCACCGATACATTGAGGGGATATTAGACACAGAACCACCAGGGTTCACAAAAGGTAAATCAACAATCGACCAAACATTCGTACTAAGACAAATATTAGATAAGAACTGGGGGCACAATCAAGATGCCTTTTTCCTGTTTATATATTTCAACAAAGCATATGACAGCATAGTAACAGATGAAATGTAAAGGATAATGACAGAGTATGGGATGCCTGAAAAGCTGATAGAGCTAACTAAAATGTGTGTGATGGAATGAGAGTGTAGAGTGAAAGCACAGAGGGAGTTCTCAGAAGCATCTGAAGTTTTACAGGATTGAGACAGGGAGATATTATATCACCAACCCTGTTCAATTTGATCCTCAACAAGACCCTGAGAAGAGTAACATGTGAAAGTGTAGGACTTTTGCGGATGATATTGTGCTGATAGGAAAGAACATGGAAGACCTGGAGAAAATAGGGACTGTGCTAATGGAAGAAGCTAAGGAAAGAGGTCTAAGTATAAATGAACGTAAAACAAAGTTCATGGTAGTAGGAAGAAGAGATCATTTAGGACCAAACTACCTAAAAATTGGAAATTTAACAATACAAAAGACACACATTCACGTACCTCGGTGTCAACATCAACCAACAAAACCTTACAGAACAAGAGATAGTAACAAGAATTCAAGCTGGGGGAAGATGTCTAAGAGCTATGCACAACATCATAAGATCGAAGTTACTCTATAGGGAGACAAAAATTAGAATATATCAGACCATCATCAAGCCAATAGTGTGCTGTGGAAGTGAGACATGGATCCTGAACAAGAAAACAGAGAAAAAACTCATCACTTTTGAAAATAAAGTACCAAGAAAAATATATGGACCAGTGAAAGAAAATTAACAGTGGAGAATAAGGAAAAACAGAGAACTCAAACAATTATACACACGCCAGAATGAGATTTTCACTCTGCAGCGGAGTGTGCGCTGATGTGGAACTTCCTGGCAGATTAAAACTGTGTGCCCGACCGAGACTCGAACTCGGGACCTTTGCCTTTCACGGGCAAGTGCTCTACCAACTGAGCTACCGAAGCACGACTCACGCCCGGTACTCACAGCTTTACTTCTGCCAGTATCTCGTATCCTACCTTCCAAACTTTACAGAAGCTCTCCTGCGAACCTTGCAGAACTAGCACTCCTCAAAGAAAGGATATAGCGGAGACATGGCTTAGCCACAGCCTGGGGAATGTTTCCAGAATGAGATTTTCACTCTGCAGCGGAAATCCCCCAGGCTGTGGCTAAGCCATGTCTCCGCTATATCCTTTCTTTCCCCGCTGCAGAGTGAAAATCTCATTCTGGAAACATCCCCCAGGCTGTGGCTAAGCCATGTCTCCGCTATATCCTTTCTTTCAGGAGTGCTAGTTCTGCAAGGTTCGCAGGAGAGCTTCTGTAAAGTTTGGAACGTAGGAGGCGAGATACTGGCAGAAGTAAAGCTGTGAGTACCGGGCGTGAGTCGTGCTTCGGTAGCTCAGATGGTAGAGCACTTGCCCGCGAAAGGCAAAGGTCCCGAGTTCGAGTCTCGGTCGGGCGCACAGTTTTAATCTGCCAGGAAGTTTCAATTATACACACTGCCTGACGTAGTATCGAGTGTGAAAATTAAGAGACTAAGATGGTATAGACATCTGAGGAGGAGAGGGAGAACATGGTAATAAAGCCCGTAATGGATGGAGAAGCTGAAGGAAAGAGACTACTGGGATGGTCGAGAATGAGATGGAAGGATAATACCACGGGCGACATGCAGATACTGGGTCTGGGAGATGAAGATACAGATGACAGAATGTGTGGAAGGCTGGACTGAATGAGGCCATGGACCGGGTGCGGTTTGTGTGGCCAGTATAAGTAAGTAAAGTAAGTAAGTATTTTGGAAGTACTCCGACAGCACACTGTATACATGTTATTTTCCAAAATTAGTAATTCAGAAAGCAGATTCATTACACAGGGATGTATAAAACTCGAAAGCTTCTTTAATTTATGTTGCGACAAAAGTTTTCATTTTTCAAAATTAATTAATGGTTGTGGGATATTAAGCAAAATTTTAGATTATTACAAGGAACGTTAAGTCCATATCAACTTTCATATGAAAAACATTTTATACAAAATGTTGCATTGTGAGTAATATCACAAACTTTATTTCCTTTCTGATGTGTTGAAGAATCTGGATCTCTGCCGAATGTTCGCGTCGTTCTCGCACGATATTTCGACTGCGTAACTCGCTGTCTCCTTCAGGTGCTACCCAAGAATTGTCCTTGGCTGGATCGAGTCTAGTACTTAAGCCTGTATGGTGCTGGGCACGTCGAGTGTTCGGTCCGCGCCTGCCAGTCGCGACTCCAATGGATCTCTCTGGTCGCCGGTGTTGAGACCGTCGTCAGCGCCCGGTTCGGCAGTCCTCTGGAGTCGTTGTCGTCTGAAGTGTGTTAATGCCGATGTTTAATGTCTGGTGCTCTGACACATTGCTGTTTTCTCGGTTTCCACTTTGATTTCTTGCAGGGTGTTTCGTAACCCGTCCGCGCCTCGACAGGTTTTCCGTCCACGGTCCGCACCCGCCAGGAGCTTCTCCAGTGGTCCTCTCTGGGCGCTGGCGTTCTGACTACCGTCCCGCCCGGCTCGGCTGTCCTCCGGGATTGTGTGACGTGTGTCAAATCCGACATGCAATGTCGGGTGCTCTGTCTCTTGGCTGTTTTCCCGGTTTGCATTTCTGTTCCTTGCGAAATCTCCACGTGTCCAAAGTCGAGTTTTTAGAAACTCAAGAGCCAAATCCCAGTCAGCGCTGAGCTGGTATCCAGTGTCACGCTTGATGAGATTATCCGTGACCTGTATCTCGATGGATTCTTTTTTGACACTGTCTCAGTATCTTGGAATCAGTGTGATAATCTTGGTGTCATTGTAATTCATCGAGTGACCAAGTTCTAGACAGTGTTCCACGAGGGCTGATTTTGTTACCTCTCTGAGTCTGGTGTGCCTCTGGTGTTCTTTACACCTTATGTCCACAGCCCTGGTGGTGTTGCTGATGTATGACATCCCACACTGGCATGGGATGTTTTAAATACCTGGCTTGCGTAGCTCCAGGTCACCCTCTACATTCCCCAACATTGTCCCAATTTTAGTGGGTGGATAAAATACTCTCTAGATATCAGGTTTCATGTGAATTCTGCTGATTTTGCCATTCATCGGTCCAGGATATGACAGATATGACATCTTCTTCGGCTCTTCTGGATCCTGTGGCTGACTGGCAGGTCGAAGTTTCTTCTGGATGTCTCTAGAGGAATACCCACTTTTGCTAAACACCGATTGTAGATGTTCTGTTTCCGTCACTAAACCGTCGGTATCTGACAGAGTATGTGCCCTGTGGACTAGTTTTAACCACTTCGTTCTTCTGTGCTGGATGGTGGCAGCTATGAGCTTGCAGGTATAAGCCAGTGGGAGTAGGTTTGCGGTACACACAATGTCCAAATGTGAATTCAGATGTTCCAGGAAATCATGTAGCTTCTCCCTACCATGGAGCCATTTGACAAAGGTAGCATCTACATACCTGAAAAAGCATTTGGGCTGATATGTGGCCGATGTAAGTGCCTCCGCGACCGCTACGGCTGCAGGTTCGAATCCTGCCTCGGGCATGGATGTGTGTGATGTCCTTAGGTTAGTTAGGTTTAAGTAGTTCTAAGTTCTAGGGGCTGATGACCTCCGCTGTTTAGTCCCATAGTCCTCAAAGCCATTTGAACCATTTTATTTGTAAGTGCCTCCTGTTCAAACCTTTCCATAAATATGTCGGCTACCACTGGTGATAGAGGACTGCACGTCGCCACCCCTTCCATTTTCTCGTAAAATTTACCTCCATATAGGAAGTACGTCGAGGTTAGTGCGTGTCTGAACAAGTCGTGGAGAGTCTCATATAACTTCTCTTCACTGAGATCGAGTGAGTCATTCAGTGATATGCGTGTGAACAGAGACATCATGTCGAAACAGACTATGATCTAAGAGTCTACGACGTGTAGTTGCCTCAACCGTTGTAGTAACATCTGCCCACATGTGGTACCAGCAATTTCTTCAGGTATTTTGCTGTAGGGTAGGTCGCTGCGCCGACATTTCTAACAATAGGTCAAAGAGGAACCCCATTCTTATGAACTTTGGGGAGTACATACAGTCTGGGTGGAACTGGCTCCTTCGGACACAGCTTCTTGATGACTTGTTCAGGCAGGCCCATCTCATTCAGCAGAGCCCTGGACGTTTTGGCCAGTTTGTCCATGGGGTCGCTTCCTGTGGTTTTGTATGCAGGATCTTCCAGAAGTTGTTGCACCTTTCTGTCATACTCCGTCTTCTTTAGGATAACTGTGGAGGTTCCCTTGTCTGTTGGCATCGGCCCACTGGCGTCATCCTCCTGCAGTTGCCTGAGTGCTATCCTTTCATCGCTTGAGATGTTGGATTTGTTGGCTTGGTCTTGGTGAGTGCCTTGCACATCTCTCTATAGATATCTTCAGCCGCACTGGGAGGTAGCGAGTTGACTGCTTGTTCAACTGCACTGATGAATGCTGCGATAGGCACCTTTCTGGGAGTCACTGCGAAGTTGGGGCCCTTGCTGAATTCTTCTAAGGGGTCTCGTCGAACTGCTTGTCACTCAGACTGACCACCATACATGTGGCCCCATTCAGTTGCACTTCGTTGTTAAGGCTCTCAATCTTGGTGAGATGGCATGCTGTTAACTTCTTCCTGGTGCATTCTGCTGGAGACCAGGAGACACCATCAACATTTTCTTCCTGTTTGAAGACTGAAAACGGAAGCCGTTGCAAGTGCCAAATCTGACTATTGTTGGGAGAAAGGAAAAATAATGTATCCCTGTTCTTTCGTAATTAATTTTTATCCAAAAACTTGAGAAGGTATTTTGATAGGCCTAACACAGAACTATGCTGTTCAGTGGATCAACGCAAAAAGTGATGAGACAAATTAGAAAATATATATTTTATTAAAAACGTTCTATGTGCCATACCAGGAAACTGACTGTTCCAAGTACCAATAATAACGTTTTTACAAGTAGATTCTTGCAAAGAAGAAAACAGCCATCCGTCATTGGTAACAATGATATTAGTTTACACAAATAGCGTCATTACTGCTTTTCGAACTGACGGGTTCATCTTCAGACGGCTCCTAGCATTCTTATTACACTTGTTATTGTTTACATTAGTTCCTGGCTCTTAATTTTTCCAACAACTAATATAAACAATAATGACAGTAATGTAAATGTGAACATCTGTCCAACAGTGAACCTGTTGATTCGAAAACGGTAACGGCAGTTTTGTGTAAATAAACAATATAATTAAAGTTACCCAGGTTTCTCCTATTTTCTTTTTTGCAAGAATCAAATTGTATTTTGTACGCAGCTACCGCCGCAAAATCGTCAGTTTTCAGCAGAAGATGAGGAACAATCTTTTTACTCCATATGTATTAATACTGAGACACAGTTTTAATTACGACGATGCAAGTACAGAAATACAGACTACGTGTTTAAGTTGCATAACTGTAAACAACCACTTCTCATATATTTGAAGTTTTAGAACTCCAGAAGAAAGCACAGTTTGACCAAAGGACCATGTGCTATCTATAGCGCATGTTTGAAAGACTTTCTCCATGGTTTGGCAACTGAAATAAATCTAGCGACATACAACAGAGTACAGAGAACACAACAGCACAGCAAAGGCGTTTTGTAAAAGAATGGCACTTGCAGCGTTTTTCATTTCTACTCTTCATTTGTGAATCAATTTGTCTTTCCCTTTTATGTGTGCCAAGCATACTATAGTGCTTCCTCCAGTGGAACTTCAGAGTTACTGAAATGGTTAAATTTAATATCCTCTCGACATCTGGGTCGTTAAAGCCGAAACGCACACTTACTTAGAGAAAGACGGCGAAAGAAATAATTCTGGTCCTCTCGAAGAAAATATACGGGGTTCAGCATGAGATGATTTAGGGAAACGACAGCGAAACTGAATCACAGTGCTTTAGAGGGGGGGGGGGGATGTTAATCTGATTTTCCTTAATGTAGCCCAACGTCTTATTGAAAGTCAGGAATGATATATGGAATATAAGAAATTAGACAGCTGGATGGTGTACACAGCTGCCGACCAATCGATCGACAGTTGACAAACACATAACAGTAATCGGAGATGACTTTTCCCATTGTTCGGAAATTTGCTCTGGTTGATGCTTGACATTCCACAGTTCTCAGTTTTACCAACGTAATGTTCGCCTCGTTGATAACAGTAACTGTCTTTTAGTACTGATTTTTGTTTTTTTTAACGAAAAGTATGGCATTTAACTGCTGCACACACCTACAGTAGTCCACAAATCCAATGATTATTCTAATAACTATTTACTTGGCTATAAATGTTTTGTTTTTGGTCATTTATGTTCAGATGTGCACTGTTTCATAGAATCACTTTTAAGTTAGCTCATTTTTCGCGTAAATTATGATCAGAGAATGGAGACTGAGCACTGAACTTGTACTCCTGGTGTGTTTCACCCCTCTCAGATAGCTCTGCTTTAAGTATTCATGGACTCAACATTATTTCTATGCTAGTTTTTGCTGAACTGTATGTCACAGAACATAGCTGCTTTTACACTTGACTTTACTACTAGATTAAGTGATGGATCGTGAGAAGTTAAGAAGTGCATGGGGAGACGGCGCATCAGAGGTGTAAGGGTGTGGAGTATTGGCATAGTGGGGATATTCTTGTGATGCTTATGTATATATGGGTGTTATTAATTATATATATTTCTCTTTTAAAATTCCTTTTCAAGGTAACTCGTGTATTAGTAGGAATTCCGCTTTTCTGTTGGTTTGACCATTTAGATATAAAAGCCAAAATTTACTGCCACAGAGATCACAGGAACAAATGAACAATTTATACACCGAGATAAGTAACACACACCACAAAATATAACTTAAAATGAAAATGAAAACAGAAGAAATAATATACAGCATTACCTCGATATCAAAGTCAGAAAATCAATCAACAGAAGCAGCATCAATATCTTCAAAACAGAAATAACTACAGGTTTGATAATAACAAGAAATCAAACCACCCATTTTATATGATATTGGTAGCCATCTGACACATAGATACAGACTCCCAATAACGATAGCTGTCAACAAGAGATAAATATGGTGATCGTTAGAGCTGGAAACAATTGATTCCGTAGAAAAATAGTACACGAACATAAACTGAAATATTAGGTACATAGTCTATAAGAGGATTGATGAGTGGGTTTACTTGTTCCATACATGCGCAGCGCCTAATACAGGCGAGTCTCCAGCATACTGGAATAAAATGACGTGACAGTCCTTTACAAAAACAGCAGAAGAACGAGTATATTCGCTCTCCTTTAGGGATTTTTCAAACAGATGGCTTCAAAGAAATAAGAAAATTTTCTTGATCGTTAAAAACGAAGTCATTCACATATAAATCGGAGTAATGAAAGAAAAAAAAGAAAATAATTGTAAATATAAACAACAAATCGCTCGCTCACTCAGACCTACGCACACACACACACACAAAGCGCGCAAACCCTTATGAACACACATACGTGAACATCACAGGAACGCCAACATACCGCGGAACGCCTGCGTATCACGTCGATAAAATTGCTTTCTTTGTATTCGTTGGTGTACATGTTCAGCATATATGGAGATGAAACACATCTGAATTCTTTCTAAGTGGAAGAGTTACGTCTTGCAAAAATATCGTAGTGAAGTGTTAGCTAATGGGCTTTATGAAAATATCTAAGTTCAGGAAACTCGTGAAAACAAGCGACATTCTCTAGGTAAAATGAATATTGTACCAGTTTATTTAAGTCCACAGCTTTACATCAACTGTTAGACATAACACAATAGGAAAGTGCCGAGACTGTTCGCACGTATCAGATAAGAGTCTTTTGTTGCTAAAAAAGCAAGCGTGTGGAGTGTAAGTGTTGTGAAATTTAGATGAAGGAGAGCAAGATAAACAGGGGGGAAAGTGTTGATCGATGAACTTAATATTTCGTGCAGAGCTACAGGGTGAGGAGGAAATACGGCCAAGTAAGCATACTGGAGCAAGGAGTGGGGACGCTTCGATCTCTGCAGTTGCAAAATGCAAAATTCTTCAGCACATCAAGGAACGCTTTAAGGCTTTGTTCCAAATAATAGACTATTTCTTGCTAAAACAGAAACTTCTACAGTCATAAGTGATGTAGTTGCACAGTAGACACCTCTGGGCTAGTTGAGTACTGTTTCAAGATGCACTGTAGAGAAAATACAGGTCGTAATAGCTGACACCCCCACATTAAGAGAATACTTCTGTGGAGACACTGCGTCTCGTGAGTGACAGATAGGAAATTGGCCTCCTATTTACACAAAATGTATGAGCTGTACGCGTTTCGGGAAATTGCTCTCAGTGCCAAGCGCATTTCATTATCGTGAACTATTTTTAATGGGAGGCTGGATTTGTGAGATGTGTACTAAAAGTACAATTCTGTCAGTACAGTATCCAACACAGTACTGTAGTAGCTAACTTCTAACATTACACTGACCGGAAAAAAGTTGCAACACCAAAAACTAATTAATGTAGAGTACTGAAAATTATTGAATATATTTGTCTAGGTAATACATTAAGTGATGAACATTGCATTATCACAAGTTAATGTAAGTTCGAGATAAGCCATGCCAAATGTGTAATCTTGGTACATTAGTGACTAGTCTAACCACCAGGATGTTGAATGGAAGCATGCAAACGTGTATTCGATGTGTTGTACAGGTGCCGGATGTCAGTTTGTGGGATGCAGTTCCATGCATGTTGCACTTGGTAGGTCAAACAGGAACGCTTAATGCTGGTTGTGGATTATGCTGGAGCTGTCGTTCGATGATGTCCTTATGTGCTCAATTAGACAAAGATCAGGTGATCGAGCAGACGAAGGCAACATGTCGACACTTTGTAGAGTACGTTGGGTTACAGCAGCGGTATGTGAGCGAGCGTTACCCAGTTGGAAAACACCCTCTGGCGTGGTGTTCATGAATGGCAGCACCACAGGTCGAATCACTAAACTGACGTACAGATTTTCAGGCAGGGTGCGTGGGATAACCCTAAGGGTGCTCCTACTGTTATACGAAATAGCACCCCCGACGATAACTTCAGGTGTAGGTCCAGTGTGACAAGTTGGTTGCATGCCCTCAGTTAACCTTATTCTACCCAATACAGGGCCGTCACTGGGACAGGAGCAAATCCAGCATTCATCAGAAAGCACAGAAAACCTCCACCCTGCCTTCCAATGGGCTATCACTTGACACCACTGAATTCGCAAATGGTGGTGGTTAGGGGTCAGTGAAATGCACGCTCCGCGGCGTCTGGTTCGGAGCTGTCCTTGAAGTAACCGACTTGCGACAGTTTGTTATGTCACGGTGATGCTGCAGATGCAGTACGGTGCGCCAGAGCCATATGCCGAACGCGGTGGTCTTCGCACTCGGTAGTGGCATGTGGCCCTCCGGAGCCCGACCTTCTTGCTACCGTTCATTCTCGTGACCACCGCTGCCAGCACTTACGTACAATTGGCTACATTCCTGCCAAGTCTTTCCGCAGCTTCGCAGAATGAATGCCATATTACTGTTACAGGACTTCATTCAAACTCAGTGAGGTGTTGACAATGGCGTCTTTGTCGCCTCAAAGGCATTCTTGACTAACATCAACTCACCACGTCCAATCTCAAAGCTAACTAACGCTCACGAGCGTTACAGCGTGTATTTAAGGCAATTCTCGTATGGGACTAGAGCGAAATTTGTACAGACTTCATCTTTCAGATGTAGAAACATGCCTACTAACTTTCCTTTACGTAGGACAACTTCTTCTTGATGTGGCGATTTTTCACTCTATTTACAGAAGGAGCCTTTTTGAAAGTTTGGTGGTATTTTTTTCAGTTGTGACAATAGACGTTTCTGGAGAAATGTCATGCTCCTCCGTGATGAGCAGCAACTGTGCTCTATCAGCTGGCAAGCGGAGCCATCCCACGAGAATGCTAGATTTTACTTTCTGTTCATTTATTATGTGTTACTTCAGTTGTTGGCGACTGTACCTCTTGCTTTCCGCTAGATCATGTGATCTCAGTAAGACCGTGTACCATCCCATTTTGATATTAATATCCATTAACTCCAGAACAATGGATAATCTCATAGTTGGATTCGAATGGGAGATCCTGCAACTTTTCCCAGGTGTCAGTTCTATTAATTTTCCTATCAGGTCACATCACATGAAGTCGTCGTTGTAGGGGACTCCAGTAGAAACCGAAGAGGAAGTAGTCGGTAATGTCCTAGCTGCAACAAACAGATATGTTTCTGATACATCAGTTTCATTTTATAAATGACTTAAGAGTGGTTATGAGCTTATATCGTTACTGTAAGGTGCAAGTTGTTTATGCCAGAAAAAAACGACAAATTCTGTTCTTCATTCCTCCTTAGGTCTTTATCTCTTTATAAACACTTCAGTATAATTTTGAACATGAAAGCGTGTCACACTTAGTACAGGTTAGAATGTATAAAGGCGGGTGTAGTGATGTCAGGAGGCTTTTGTCCGTCTGATTGGTGTAGAAATGAAAAGACGATTAGGAATGAGGCTGTCAGTTTAGCTACCGTTTGCGAGAACATGGTGCAGAGATGCGAGCCAGGGGCATAGCAGCTGGCGAGGCACGCCTGCTCGTCCTGGGCCAGCCGCCGCGTCGCTGCACACGCAGCCTGCCCTTAAGGATACATACAGGGTTATTACAAATGATTGAAGCGATTTCACAGCTCTACAATAACTTTATTATTTGAGATATTTTCACAATGCTTTGCACACACATACAAAAACTCAAAAAGTTTTTTTAGGCATTCACAAATGTTCGATATGTGCCCCTTTAGTGATTCGGCAGACATCAAGCCGATAATCAAGTTCCTCCCACACTCGGCGCAGCATGTCCCCATCAATGAGTTCGAAAGCATCGTTGATTCGAGCTCGCAGTTCTGGCACGTTTCTTGGTAGAGGAGGTTTAAACACTGAATCTTTCACATAACCCCACAGAAAGAAATCGTATGGGGTTAAGTCGGGAGAGCGTGGAGGCCATGACATGAATTGTTGATCATGATCTCCACCACGACCGAGCCATCGGTTTTCCAATCTCCTGTTTAAGAAATGCTTCTGCTTTAGCCTTTTCCGTAAGATTTTCCAAACCGTCGGCTGTGGTACGTTTAGCTCCCTGATTGCTTTATTCGTCGACTTCCGCGGGCTACTCATGAAACTTGCCTGCACACGTTCAACCGTTTCTTCGCTCACTGCAGGCCGACCCGTTGATTTCCCCTTACAGAGGCATCCAGAAGCTTTAAACTGCGCATACCATCGCCGAATGGAGTTAGCAGTTGGTGGATCTTTGTTGAACTTCGTCCTGAAGTGTCGTTGCACTGTTATGATTGACTGATGTGAGTGCATTTCAAGCTCGACATACGCTCTCTCGGCCCCTGTCGCCATTTTGTCTCACTGCGCTCTCGAGCGCTCTGGCGGCAGAAACCTGAAGTGCGGCTTCAGCCGAACCAAACTTTATGAGTTTTTCTACGCATCTGTAGTGTGTCGTGACCATATGTCAATGAATGGAGCTACAGTGAATTTATGAAATCGCTTCAATCATTTGTAATAGCCCTGTACTTTGGTAGTCATCTATGGGTTGCCCTGTAATTCAAATAACGCTTTAAGTGTTGACAATAAAACACCACTCCGTAATGAATTACTGATCAGCCCGAAGCAATGGTTAACCACATTATTCATGCTTTACCTACAGGTTATTATGGTCGTAGCTCCATGTGATGATGATCACACGGCCATACAGCTGTGTGCAGGTATACTGGCACAAAAACTGTTATATCTTGAGTAACTACAATTCGTGGGGACTACCATTGTTTCCTTTTTATATTCTTTCAAATGGTTCAAATGGCTCTGAGCACTATGGGACTTAACAGCTATGGTCATCAGTCCCCTAGAACTTAGAACTACTTCAACTTAACTAACCTAAGGACACCACACAATACCCAGTCATCACAAGGCAGAGAAAATCCCTGACCACGCCGGGAATCGAACCCGGGAACCCGGGCGCGGGAAGCGAGAACGCTACCGCACGACCACGAGCTGCGGACTTTGATTCCTTCAACCTAGTATCTTCATAGCTAGAAAACACTATGTGACCGTATACATTTCTGTGTAATGGTTATATGTATAATAGTTATCATTGTTTGACGTGTTTTAACGCTAAAAATGTTGAAACAATAAAAAAAAGCAAGCTAACGTCTAGTGCAGCAGAACTGCCATTTGTCTTGCGATGTGTCTATACGATGGGACACACAAGATGCCCAAAGACACAGGTAGAAGAAACCAACTCAAACCAACATGTCGAACAATGCACCTTAGACAATTCCCCGCCCCTTTCACCCGGGCAGCCACATCCATGCCATCGTATGTGAGGTAGAGACCTGCAGGGTGACACACTTGCAAGATCGCGCAAATAAATGCAGTGGACAAGTCAGTAGACGTGATGCGTCACCCGAAAAGTGTCTGAGGTTTCAGATTCCGAAAAATATTGGGCAAACTAAAGATCTCTGAGAAATGCTTTTAAAACTGAAATTTTTGCCAAGAGCGTGCTACGTTACTGTGCTGTAGTAGAGCATTACGAAATAGCAATGAAATTTGCCGAGGAAGTATTCAATAAACAGATGAAATAGTTAGCACGGGCTAGTTAAATGTAAGGAAACTCTAAGGACAAATTTTGCATAAAGCTAGGGGAGTGATTCTCCTCCTATAATCCACTTTTCTGCTGTGGATGACCTGAGACGTTTCAATGTCTGCTAAGAGGCTGCTTAAGACTTCGGTTCTTATTAATATATCACTTTGGGTGCTTACTGCAAGTTGCTGGCCCCATTCAGCTGCTGTCCTCACGCAGGAGATGTCAACTCGTGAGTCACACACTGCCTTGTTCGAACCCTGTAACAGAATGCGTTAGCGCACGCAAGTAAAAACGTTCCTGCCTTTGTTCTCTTTGTCTCCAAGTAACAGCAGACACCTACGAAGGAAGGAAGGAAGGAAGGAAGGATGATTAGCGCTTAATGTCCAGTCTACATTGAGGTCATTAGCGACGGAGGAAAAGACGGGGAAGAAAATTATCCGTGCTCTTCTCAAAGGAGACGTCCTAGAATTTGCCTTAAGTGATTTATGGAAATAATGAAACCTAAATTTCGAGGCGCGCACGGGAATTTGAACCGTCGTTCCCTGAATGCTAGTCAGTGCGCTAACCAAGGTACCTACGAAAGCGAATCTGAGGTAATAACTGATGCAATGGGAATATTACTGATATGTTTCTAACTTTAGTGGGTGATACAGAGATGTTAAATGTTTCAAAATAAGTTATGTAAAGATTAACTAAAATCCGTCTAGCTCTGGACCAAAAAAGTATACTGTAGGGAAGTAGAAGGGACTGGAATATACTTAATTATATTCCTGCAGCTGATGCACGTAATTCCTGGATTGAAAATTGATTTCTGATTTATACTCTATTGTAATTATTAAAATTAATTAGTGTCATCAATACAAATCAGCTCCTGAGCTTGACAGTGGTACAGATTCATCACCACATGATGAGGTTCCCAAAATGGGTCGTAACAAACGCATCACAATAACACTTTAAACTGTTCTGTCTGGTGAAGCAGACAACACTTCTGCTGATTCAGCAAAACGACGTCATAAGGAGGACATTGCTGGCCACTTCTGTAACTCAATAATACACCACAAGAACACACATTCTGTATGCAAGAACCGGTATTCAGCAAGCTGGCAAAGCGGAAGTCGCCAGACAAGGATTCTGCAATGAGACGTTGCGGCATCTTTACAGTTCCGCCAAAGGCGTAAAGTTGTTCATTTGATGGAAGAACTGGAGCGCAACAATAGAAAGATTGCTCAATGCCCTTCCTCATCTTCGGTTCGGGGAGGGAGGGGGGGGGGGGGGAAGGCGGGGAAAGCACTGCTGGTGCAGTAATGACAGGAACATGGCTAGCATAAATACCTGCAAATTTAGGCGCTCACCTCAGTCATCGCCAACCACTACCTAAGGGGAGCACCACGATAGTCTACAAGATGCACCTGCCAGCTGCAGTCACAGCACTGTGCCATCAATAGCTGCAGCCACTGCCTGAGCTGAGTCCGAATGCTGTAGACTTGGGGTGTTCCCACCAGTGGAGACTGCCAGGTGACTGTCATCTGCCACTGGCTGCTTTCCTGCTGGAATGAGGTTCAAGCCTGGGCCATCCAGCTGTCCAGCCGTCGTTACTTTCTGTGGGCAAATAATGATGCTGTCCATCAACCCATGTGGCTAAACGCTTTCACAGTTCATAGCCACTATCGCTATGAGCTGTTCTTCAGATCGCGGTTTGACCGCGCCGGCCTTGCTGCCGAACTGCAGAAGCAGGCCAGCAGCCATAGCCACTTCCAGCTGTCCACCACTGGCGTGTCAGAGTCTCTGCTAGTGTTCTTCATCAGTCACCGCCATTGCCCTGGGGAACAATCAACGCGCCACATTCCTGGCGGGCTGCAACTGACTTCGTCACATCGCAGCTGCCGGGGCTGCCTACGTCGCGGACGACATTCATTATCTCTTCAGTTCCGTTTCCACTGCTGTAATTGTTATAGAATAAGGAATAATTAAACCAGCATTGTTTCCATAAAGGACCGCCGCCAGACATTGCCACCACTTCTCTGCTTCCATTCCACTATAGCTGTCGCTCACCACAGCCATCACAAAACCGTTACCAAACTACACTCCTGGAAATGGAAAAAAGAACACATTGACACCGGTGTGTCAGACCCACCATACTTGCTCCGGACACTGCGAGAGGGCTGTACAAGCAATGATCACACGCACGGCACAGCGGACACACCAGGAACCGCGGTGTTGGCCGTCGAATGGCGCTAGCTGCGCAGCATTTGTGCACCGCCGCCGTCAGTGTCAGCCAGTTTGCCGTGGCATACGGAGCTCCATCGCAGTCTTTAACACTGGTAGCATGCCGCGACAGCGTGGACGTGAACCGTATGTGCAGTTGACGGACTTTGAGCGAGGGCGTATAGTGGGCATGCGGGAGGCCGGGTGGACGTACCGCCGAATTGCTCAACACGTGGGGCGTGAGGTCTCCATAGTACATCGATGTTGTCGCCAGTGGTCGGCGGAAGGTGCACGTGCCCGTCGACCTGGGACCGGACCGCAGCGACGCACGGATGCACGCCAAGACCGTAGGATCCTACGCAGTGCCGTAGGGGACCGCACCGCCACTTCGCAGCAAATTAGGGACACTGTTGCTCCTGGGGTATCGGCGAGGACCATTCGCAACCGTCTCCATGAAGCTGGGCTACGGTCCCGCACACCGTTAGGCCGTCTTCCGCTCACGCCCCAACATCGTGCAGCCCGCCTCCAGTGGTGTCGCGACAGGCGTGAATGGAGGGACGAATGGAGACGTGTCGTCTTCAGCGATGAGAGTCGCTTCTGCCTTGGTGCCAATGATGGTCGTATGCGTGTTTGGCGCCGTGCAGGTGAGCGCCACAATCAGGACTGCATACGACCGAGGCACACAGGGCCAACACCCGGCATCATGGTGTGGGGAGCGATCTCTTACACTGGCCGTACACCACTGGTGATCGTCGAGGGGACACTGAATAGTGCACGGTACATCCAAACCGTCATCGAACCCATCGTTCTACCATTCCTAGACCGGCAAGTGAACTTGCTGTTCCAACAGGATAATGCACGTCCGCATGTATCCCGTGCCACCCAACTTGCTCTAGAAGGTGTAAGTCAACTACCCTGGCCAGCAAGATCTCCGGATCTGTCCCCCATTGAGCATGTTTGGGACTGGATGAAGCGTCGTCTCACGCGGTCTGCACGTCCAGCACGAACGCTGGTCCAACTGAGGCGCCAAGTGGAAATGGCATGGCAAGCCTTTCCACAGGACTACATCCAGCATCTCTACGATCGTCTCCATGGGAGAATAGCAGCCTGCATTGCTGCGAAAGGTGGATATACACTGTACTAGTGCCGACATTGTGCATGCTCTGTTGCCTGTGTCTATGTGCCTGTGGTTCTGTCAGTGTGATCATGTGATGTATCTGACCCCAGGAATGTGTCAATAAAGTTTCCCCTTCCAGGGACAATGAATTCACGGTGTTCTTATTTCAATTTCCAGGAGTGTATATATACGAAGGCAGTAACTTGTTCTCGAAAGAACAGTTACTGTTGACCGTGCAGCTTTTCCCTGGAATAAATGATGAGTAACTGACAACCTAAGCTGCCGACAGGTGTTGTTGATATACCTCGATGTGGACAGCTGAAAATGTGTGCCCCGACCGGGACTCGAACCCAGGATCTCCTGCTTAGATGGCAGACCCTCTATCCATCTGAGCCACCGACGACACAGATGAATAGCGCGACTGCAGGGACTTATCCCTTGCACGCTTCCCGTGAGACTCACATTCCCAACTGTCCACAGTTCTACATATGTATAGGTACAATACATATGTAGAATTGTGGACAGTTGGGAATGTGAGTCTCACGGGAAGGGTGCAAGGGATAAGTCCCTGCAGTCGCGCTATTCATCTGTGTCGTCGGTGGCTCAGATGGATAGAGCGTCTGCCATGTAAGCAGGAGATCCCGGGTTCGAGTCCCGGTCGGGGCACACATTTTCAGCTGTCCACATCGAGGTATATCAACAACACCTGTCGGCAGCTTAGGTTGTCAGTTAGTCATCATTCGTTACCAAACTGTTGTGACTACATTTCTACGGTTGCTGTTATGCCTGATGTCTCTAAGCATCTGCACTCTGTAGATTGCTCATTATGTTCACAGTTTATTACTGAACTGCCGGCATTATATTTAAGCTATTCTGGGTTATTGGCCGTCACTGGGTCCGCACTGAAACTACCGCTGCAAACAGCGATTCCTTGGGAAAAGCATGGCATGTCATTAGCATTTACACTGTAATTCTGTAATTCTCCACATGCTGACGCTGATGAATAGTATTCTTCATCATTTCTTTCGATAGTTATCGACCTCAGTTGCCTTATATGTATCTCCACAGAACATCGATTGTAAGATAACATGCTACTGCAGGGTAGACTCTCCCCTGAAATCCTTCGTGCATACTGCGCTAAAGTATCGGTTTACAAGGTCGGCTCTTCCAGTGTTCTCGTGCCTGCAGCTGCATATAGCGCACAGTCCTACAATACATCATCCTTAGTGCTGATACTGGCATAAACGCTGCGTTAGCACGTAAGTTGCATAAGGGCCGTGAGATGTGAGGTAATGATTCAGATCATCTGACGGGCTAAGTAATCTGATTTTTTTCTCTCTATTTAATGTTAGGGAGACATTCCTGAGCTTTCCCCCCTGTGTTGAAAGTGTCCCATTCATTTTGTCATCGCTGTAAGATGCATTCTTGAATTTCTTTCTTTGTATGGTCCTTAAGTCAAGGTATCCTAGAGTGTTCCGTCTGGTAGTTTTTTAGCCAGTAGGGCAACAAGCCAAAGGGGCAACAAGTTTTGCACTGGCATCGTCCTACTGTAAAAGGGAACCTCCCACTCGTCGTATGAACGGCAGTAGACTGAGCTAAATGGTGTTCTATAAGTATCCTAAAATCCAGACTGCTCGCTTAACGAACACCAGGAGTGTCCTGGAATGTAACCCTGAAGCTCCAAGCACCCTAATACTGGTGCTGGCTTTGTATATCGTTTACCCAGCACACAATCACAGTTACCGCACTCTCGAACGCTAGTCATCAAGGCAGAGCTTGGTCAGTGTACAAAACCTTACACCATTCATACCAGCAGTTAGATTCTTCACTACATCGAAAGGGATGTCTACACAGTGATTCGGTGTAAAATGCACCCTGCCAAGGGAATTCTTCCTCATAGCTCATCTTCCAGCAAACAGTTCCCCGTGGAACTGACATTGTGTGCAACCATTGTGCTAAAGTATGTTGTAGTCGCAGTGCGATTTTGAGTGGGTAATATTATGATATGGCAACCCGGCGTAGATATGTATGCCTTTGTTGTCTGAAAACGGGGCGACGATCATGTTCATTTTCCTCACACTATAGACATACACAGATGCACAGCGGATACCACGTGTCCACCAACCTACGCAAATTTTGTGAAGGCCCACAATACCACGTCGTTGAACTTTAATTACGGAACATGCACTCATTGACCCTCTTCAGACATCTACGCGATGTTTACTAACCCAGCGCTGTTATTTGTCGAGCGAGATGATCAGATAGCATAGGTACGTTATTCCAAGACAATGTTCAGACACTAGTCAGTAAGCAGCGCTTTATTGATCCGCTAAAATATGTATGTGAACCCCTCTGGTAACGTCCTGTATATTTCTCGTTGCTTGTTCAGATCACGCAGATTCAGTTACAAAACTGTATCACCGTTAAAACTTGCAAAATTACTTATTGAGTATTGTTCTTTTCCAGTTATGTACCTTCTTTTAGATGCTCCAGGATACTGAGAAATTCGAGATTGAAAGAGGAGTTAGGCAAGGAGATTCCATTCAACAAAACTATTTTCAAAATTCCTACATGAAGCTTTGATATCGGTGAACTGCTAAAAGATAAAAAAGTGCGTCATAATGGAACCAGACAGAAGAACAGTCATTTCGCACATGACATTGTACTATTTGCCTCAAGTGGAGATTAATTTCCACAATGATAGGAAGAACTTAACATACGAAGTGTGTACGAATACCTGAAAATCAGATATAGTAGCTTGTAAAATTATGTATACCCAACATATCTAAAAGAAAAAGTACAAATTAACGCTGAAGCCACGGGATCCGTAGATGAATTTTTTTGGTTAGAGAAGTTGAAGACAATGACAAGCTGGTCAGCAAAAGAAATACAGAAAAAAATTAAAATGGCATTCTATGTTTTTGAAAAGGAAGGCTTACAAGCTATGTGTGTATTCCACAAACAACCCCACTGTGTGTGGCACATGGAGCATAGGGCAATGTCTTGTGCTAGATTTTACATAATAATTAGGTTTATATCCTATTTCACTCTGACAAATGATTTCCGTATTTGCTAAAATAGTTAGTCGAATAACCTGCTGCTGAAGATTACAGGGTTTGTATTAAATGCTGAATTGAGTCAAAGCAATGGCTCATTGTTGTTTTACAATAAGTATCCGGACTACGCAGCACTTTTCAGTAGTTCGCACATATTCACTTAATTCGGAGTCCCGGGAAGGGTAGAAACAAACTGTTGTGCTCGATTTCATCGAGACGTTAACGTTCAGAATTTCGTTGATTTTACGATAAATCAACGGGAAAGCACGTACACTCTAAGAATAAGAAAAAAAAGAACAACACGCCTCGAAGGAATTATCCGAAGGGATGGAAGTGGGTGGATGTGGTATATATATATAGACAAACAAAAGACTAGTAATTTCAGAAAAAATTGTTGATTTATTGAAGAGAAAGCGCTTCATAAATTGAACAAGTCAGTAACATGCTGGTGCCAGACACTGTGGCCGAGTGGTTCTAGGCGCTTCAGTCTGGAACCGCGCTGCTGCTACGGCCTCAGGTTCGAATCTTGCCTCGGGCATGGATGTGTGTGATATCCTTAGGTTAGTTAGGTTTAAGTAGTTCTAAGTCTAGGATACTGATGACCTCAGATGTTAAGTCCCATAGGGCATGGATGTGTGTGATGTCCTTAGGTTAGTTAGGTTTAAGTAGTTCTAAGTCTACGGTACTGATGACCTCAGATGTTAAGTCCCATAGTGATTAGAGCCATTTGAACCATTTTAACGTGTTGGTCCACCTCTGGCCCTTATTCAAGCAGTCAGTCAGCTTTTCACTGATTGATATAGTTGTTGGATGTCTTCCTGGGGAATATCGTGCCAAATTCTGTCGAACTGGCGCGTTAGACCGTCCAAATCCCGAAATGGTTAGAGGACCCTGCCCTTAACGCCCCAAACGTTTTCTATTGGGGAGAGATCCGGTGACTTTCCTGGCCAAGGTAGGGTTATTATTATTTGTCTTACAACGTAGTCAGTCACTTTTTCCGTACCGGAGGAGAGGAAATATCACACTAATTTTCGCTCCACAGAGTGCTATTATGGCGTGGTTTCTACATCTGCATCTACATGACTACTCTGCAATTCACATTTAAGTGCTTGGCAGAGGGTTCGTCGAACCACAATCATACTATCTCTCTACCATTCCACTCCCGAACAGCGCGCGGGAAAAACGAACACCTAAACCTTTCTGTTCGAGCTCTGATTTCTCTTATTTTATTTTGATGATCATTCCTACCTATGTAGGTTGAGCTCAACAAAATATTTTCGCATTCGGAAGAGAAAGTTGGTGACTGAAATCTCGTAAATAGATCTCGCCGCGACGAAAAACGTCTTTGCTGTAATGACTTCCATCCCAATTCGCGTATCATATCTGCCACACTCTCTCCCCTACTACGTGATAATACAAAACGAGCTGCCCTTTTTTGCACCCTTTCGATGTCCTCTGTCAATCTCACCTGGTAAGGATCCCACACCAGGCAGCAATATTCTAACAGAGGATGAACGAGTGTAGTGTAAGCTGTCTCTTTAGTGGACTTGTTGCATCTTCTAAGTGTCCTGCCAATGAAACGCAACCTTTGGCTCGCCGTCCCCACAATATTATCTATGTGGTCTTTCCAACTGAAGTTGTTCGTAATTTTAACACCCAGGCACTTAGTTGAATTGACAGCCTTGAGAATTTTACTATTTATCGAGTAAACGAATTCCAACGGATTTCTTTTGGAACTGATGTGGATCACCGCACACTTTTCGTTATTTAGCGTCAACTGCCACCTGCCACACCATACAGCAATCTTTTCTAAATCGCTTTGCAACTGATACTGGTCTTCGGATGACCTTACTAGACGGTAAATTACAGCATCATCTGCGAACAACCTAAGAGAACTGCTCAGATTGTCACCCAGGTCATTTATATAGATCAGGAACAGCAGAGGTCCCAGGACGCTTCCCTGGGGAACACCTGATATCACTTCAGTTTTACTCGATGATTTGCCGTCTATTACTACGAACTGCGACCTTGCTGACAGGAAATCACGAATCCAGTCGCACAACTGAGACGATACCCCATAGGCCCGCAGCTTGATTAGAGGTCGTTTGTGAGGAACGGTGTCAAAAACTTTCCGGAAATCTAGAAATACGGAATCAACTTGAGATCCCCTGTCGATAGAAGCCATTACTTCGTGCGAATAAAGAGCTAGCTGCGTTGCACAAGAACGATGTTTTCTGAAACCATGCTGATTACGTATCAATAGATCATTCCCTTCGAGGTGATTCATAATGTTTGAATACAGTATACGCTCCAAAACCCTACTGCAAATCGACGTCAATGATATAGGTCTGTAGTTAGATGGATTACTCCTACTACCCTTCTTAAACACTGATGCGACCTGCGCAATTTTCCAATCTGTAGGTACAGGTCTATCGGTGAGCGAGCGGTTGTATATGAGTGCTAAGTAGGGAGCTATTGTATTGGCGTAATCTGAAAGGAACCTAGTCGGTATACAATCTGGACCTGAAGACTTGCCCCTATCAAGCGATTTGAGTTGCTTCGCAACCTCTAAGGTATCTAGTTCTAAGAAACTCATGCTAGCAGCTGTTCGTGTTTCAAATTCTGGAATATTCCATTCATCTTCCCTGGTGAAGGAATTTCGGAAAACTGCGTTCAATAACTCCGCTTTAGCGGCACAGTCGTCTGTAACAGTACCATCGGCACTGCCCAGCGAAGGTATTGACTGCGTCTTGCCGCTTGTGTGCTTTACATACGACCAGAATTTCTTCGGATTTTCTACCAAATTTCGAGACAATGTTTCGTTGTGGAACCTATTAAAGGCATCTCGCATTGAAGTCCGTGCCAAATTTCGCGCGTCTGTAAATTTTAGCCAATCTTCGGGATTTCGCGTTCTTCTGAACTTCGCATGCTTTTTCCGTTGCCTCTGCAACAGAGTTCGGACCTGTTTTGTGTACCACGAGGGGATTAGTTCCATCTCTTACCAATTTATGAGATATGAATCTCTCAATTGCTGCTGCTACTATATCTTTGAATTTGAGCCACATCTCGTCTACATTTGCACAGTCAGTTCGGAAGGAATGGAGATTGTCTCTTAGGAAGGCTTCTGGTGACGCTTTATCCGTTTTTTTTAAATAAAATTATTTTGCGTTTATTTCTGGTGGATTTGGAAGAAACGGTATTGAGCCTAGCTACAACGACCTTGTGATCACTAATCCCTATATCAGTCATGATGCTCTCTATCAGCTCTGGATTGTTTGTTTTCGCAACCATTTACAATTCGCGTGGGTTCGTGGACTAACTGCTCGAAATAATTTTCGGAGAAGCATTTGGGACAATCTCGGAAGATGTTTTCTGCCTACTACCGGTTTTGAACAAGTATTTTTGCCAATATATCGAGGGAAGGTTGAAGTTCCCACCAACTATAACCGTATGAGTGGGGTATTTATTTGTTACGAGACTCAAATTTTCTCTGAACTGTTCCGCAACTATACCATCGAAGTCTGGGGGTCGGTAGAAGGAGCCAATTATTAACTTAGTTCGGCTGTTAAGTATAACCTCCACCCATACCAATTCGCACGGAGTATCTACTTCGACTTCACTACAAGATAAACCACTACTGACAGACACAAACACTCCACCACCAATTCTGCCTAATCTATCTTTTCTGAACACCGTCTGAGACTTCGTAAAAATTTCTGCAGAACTTACTTCAGGCTTTAGCCAGCTTTCAGTACCTATAACGATTTCAGCTTCTGTGCTTTCTATTAGCGCTTGAAGCTCAGGGGCTTTCCCAGCACAACTACAACAATTTACAACTACAATTCCGATGGTTCCTTGATCCAAGCACGTCCTGTATTTGCCATGCACCCTTTGAGATTGCAGCCCACCCCGTACTTTCCCGAGGCCTTCTAACCTAAAAAACCGCCCAGTCCACGTCACACAGCCTCCGCTACCCGTGTAGCCGCCAGCTGAGTGTAGTGAACTCCTGACCTATTCAGCGGAACCCGAAACCCCACCACCCTATGGCGGTTCTGTCAACGATGCTGGTGACCTCTGCCTTCATCTCGTAAGCAAGACCGGCAGCCTTCACCAAATCAGATAGCCGCTGGAATCCAGAGAGAATTTCCTCAGATCCAAAGCGACACACGTCATTAGTGCCGACATGTGCCACCACCTGCAGCTGGCTGCACCCTGTGCTCTTCATGGTATCCGGAAGGACCCTTTCCACATCAGGAATGACCCCACCCAGAATGCACACGGAGTGCACACTGGATTTCTTCCCCTCCTTAGCCGCCATATCCCTAAGGGGCCCCATTACACGCCTAACATTGGAGCTCCCAACTACCAATAAGCCCACCCTCTGTGATTGCCCGGAGCTTGAAGACTGAGAATCATCCTCTGAAACAGAGCAGGCAGCTGCATCTGGCTCAGCCAGAGACAGTGCCTGAAACCTGTTTGTCAGACGCACCGGAGTGGCTTTCTGATCAGCCTCCGTGGACGTCTTTCGCTGCCTGCCACGCCTTGGAACGACCTCCCAATCAACCACAGGCGAGGGCTCAGCCCCACTGCTGGCAGCAACCGGGGCAACCACAGCGGCAGACCGATCTGGGGACAGACGGGACGAGGTTGATATCCCCGTGATACACAAGTCCGGCTCCCCACAGTGGTGCCCATTGGCAACAGCCTTAAGCTGCGCGACCGAAGTCAGCGCCGCTTGCAGCTGTGAGCGAAGGGATGCCAACTCAGTCCTCATCCGAACACAACAATCACAGTCCCTGTCCATTATAATCGATGTTGAACAACAGTTACTGAAACACGAGTCAGTGCCCTGATAACGCAAGGGAAACACGCAAAGAATGTATTAACTAACCTGTACAAATGCCTAACGACTGCGCTACAATCTGCCTGAATTTACGATTACAGTAACTAAAACTCGAAATTACACCTCCTATACGAAACTCACACGCAATTTAAGTAATAATCTACGAAGTAAACACTAAAGCGCGATGCGACAACTCTCAAATACTATAATACGCCCGAAATTTATGAATTAAACAATGCAAGTACCCAAAAACACGCAAAGAAATTAAGAATTATACTATGTAACAAATAAGTAAGCTAGGGGTATACGACTTGCTGCTGCAGCTGCTTATCCAACGGCGGCAGGGAGCACACTGGCTGTGACCAACCGACACTGACCGTTAAAAAAAAAAAAAAAAAAAACAGAAGACAGACGACTACGCGAATTTACACTATTCAGGTACTAAAGCGCGATGCGACAACTCTCAAATACTATAATACGCCCGAAATTTATGAATTAAACAATGCAAGTACCCAAAAACACGCAAAGAAATTAAGAATTAAACTATGTAACAAATAAGTAAGCTAGGGGTATACTACTTGCTGCTGCAGCTGCTTATCCAACGGCGGCAGGGAGCACACTCATCAATTTAATTTACTTAAATTTCCTTAACTTTGGAATACAGACCAGCGTAAATGCTATTTAAGTCGTCACTTCACACACATTTTCATTAGTTAAAACTATCCCTGCATAAAGCTTTAGTTTCTTTACCACTTTCAAGTTGATACTTAGATTAATTCAAAAGGCTTTCCTCTTCATACCCTGAAGACACATAGTGCATATCAGCAAGACAGCATGACCTATCTTCCTTAATTTTTATAAGTAGGTGCTTTCAGCACAATTAACCTTTTCGGGGTTAAGCTCTTCAGCAGTTACTTTTGACATGTCGCAATTAAGATAAACATAAAATCTTAACAGTTATTTTTGTAGAAAGCTTAATCGGTTAAAGCGAAGATCAAAATACACTAGAAAATTTTGTCTGATTTTCTAAGTAACTGAGTTCTTTTCATTAATAGAAAAATTAGTTTTTAGAATGAAAAGTGTGATTATCGATGGTAAAGTGTACGTAACCTAAAAACTGAAACCAACATTAACTGCACCCAGATGACCGATGTTACCGGATATTGTATTATGTCTTTTTTCTTCTACCACGAGCTAAGGAATTAGTTTGGATCCAAAATGGTAAAAAGATCATTATCATAGTTAGCTCCAAGAAATTTGAGTAATATCATTCTTTTCGATCGATAGTCCGGGATTTAATCACCCTAATGTGAAAAAAAAGTTAAATACTTGTCATGGTAGACTTTCTACAAATGTGATATGGCGATTTAGTGTACGAATGTGTAATTAGATTAGTTTTTTGCTTTGTTTCCTGTGAGGATATGTGTAGTTGTACTCTACCACACAAAACTGTACTAGCAGTACATAGTTGGATATGTGAATAGCTACACCCACACACAGTTCAATTAACGCTAATAGATTTGAATGAAGAAGAAATTCGGTACTGTTTTCTTGATAACTACTAAGTTACAACAGCACACAGCAGTTCTTACACAGTGATCATCCACTAAAGTAATAAATAATCTTATTCTACGACCACAAAGACGAACCGTCTCTAATTTTTCCCAAGCCAGATTTCAAATAGCTATATGTTTCACACTGTCTCGTTACAGTCGTCAAGCTATAATTGTATTCATGTTAAAAACGTTTCTAATGTCAAAAACCTTTTATTATTTCAATATTTTAATAAACTGTTTCAAAAGTAATTGTGTTCTGTGATTTTATTTCTGACCTGCTTTTTTTTTAGATTGCCCATTTAGTGTGCTGCCCTACGTCAGTTCTCAGTGAGAAGTTACGAACATATCCACATGATAAGCGTTTACTTCCAAGCTCTTTTGAATGATAAATGAAACACCCTGTCGATAACGAGGTCATTAGAGACGAAACACAAGCTAAGGTGTGACAAGAATGGGGAAAAATCGGCTTATTATTTTTCAAAAGGACCATCCCATACTTTGTTGTAATTTATTTTGTGAAACAACTCAAATCTGGATGAGCTGTCGATGATTTGAACCCGATTCCTCCTAAATGACAATCTACTTCATTAACTGTCACCTCCTCGCTAGGCCCTCATTTTCCAATTATTTTAACAGATATCACTAAAGTTGTGCATTCTTTAGTCGCACACCTCTTTACAATTTATAAGATTAAGTCAAAGGTGTCTCAGAACATAACCGAAATAAAAACTGGGTAGGTTGCTAGACAAACACCAATGAAGATACAAAAGTGGTCATTTTAGGTATTTTTTTTCTATGATGCAAACAGTCATTAGCAAATAATATAGAGCCTGTGGAAAAGTAGACCAAAGAAGGTTTCCTGCTGTTGCATAGAACAATAAATCAAGCAACTGACGGTCTCATACGGTTCTGCTGAACATCCGTGGTTTCTAAGAGAGAGCAGTAAAATAAAACAAGTAGCTGGAAGCACAAGCAGCAACGCGATCCTTCAAATCGTTGAGGAAACGGGGTTCATTAGTAACATAGGAGCTAATGTGGAAGACGGAAGAAACAGTAGCCAGTGACCTCAAAAATGTAATAGACTGAATGGAACTCAGTATGTTGAAAATAATCATCAAAGCAAGATTCAGCAAAGTGGCAATCGTAAAACCAAATAGTTACGAGCAAATGACTCGTATCCTGGAATATGAAACTCTTACAGTTACTTGATAAGTTGCTATTTATGCAGCAGAATGTCTTTAAGTGAATTTACAGAGTCATCAATCGAAAGCTAGAGAGAGAGAGAGAGAGAGAGAGAGAGAGAGAGAGAGAGTGAGAGAGAGAACCACCTTGAGGGAAATCTAATCCTGATGAGAGGACTCACGACGATACAGCTGTGATCCGTAAACGTACATGGAGTAAATCAGGCCTACGATGTGATGAAGGAGAACTATTACTCAGGTATAATGTTGGGAATAGCTCGTGGAGATAAACCAATCGAGTTTACACCAACTTCCTAAGTACACTGACGGAAATTGAAAGTGCTACACCATGAAGCATCAATCCTATATTCATCAAACTTTCTAGATATATTTTTCATATGGTGTTAGTTGAATTAACTTTCATTCCATTCGGAACTGATCTCCACCACCATAAGAATTATGACGTGTGACCTCTTCTTGAACAAGTCGTTACTATGCCTGAAGCACATGCTGTGTCTGTCCATGATGATTGCTGGCTGGAAGCTGGTATGAAAGTATATTTCTTTCCATTGAATCGCGTACATGCTGTCGCGGTGGCAGAACAGGAGACCTATTGGGACAGTCAAGGATCCATAACATTTCTGAAGGAGTTTGCAGTGCCAACTCTAGAGCAGAATCTAGCACTATCCTGCGGGAATATGCCACTTTGTACCCTGCTCACGAAGGATATAACACGGTTTACCATCCCTGCCACTTACCGCTAGAATTCGAACTCTCATCAACAATTAGTAGATCAGTCCTGCTGTAATAACCAACAGTTCCCAACACCAAAATTCCGAGAGATGGTAAGGTACAGGGCTCGACCATCGCTGCTTCCTGTAATCTTCCATCAGTCAATTTAGAATCGGGCTTGTTGAGTGGTAAATTTACGGCTTTTGGTGTGCATTTGCAACTTCTTTCCCTCGGTTCCCACATGTAAATCTTCCTTCATCATTTTTTTCTCCGTTAAATAGCCGTATTTTTCCCCTTACAGACCGATGGTCCGTGAGTTAAGACTTCCTAGTTCATTAGTTTTGAAATGAAACCCGGGCACCTTGCAAGGTAAGATTTGTGTATTAGTTTACAGCCGGCCGTGCAAAAAATGGCTACTTCTACAGATCGAAAATGTATGTAAATAATTGTAGTGCTTAAATATTAGAGTGAGAAACTGCGCTTTCCCTAACGTTCGCTACCTATTCTCGATGTTCAGAATAAGTACGGATGTGTATAAATTTTGTTCGTCACTATGAAGTAAACCGTTTCCTGAACGTCATCCTACGTGGACCAAAGACCATAATGAATATTTATTACTTTCAAATTTGTCTTTGACAATGGAATACTGAAACGACTGTTATTTGTCCACACTACAAGAGCGCATCAAATGTAAACTGATGAGAAATTCGAAGCTCTATTTAATGACAACAATGCGCAATTACCTGATTTGGGAAAATGGTTCAAATGGCTCTGAGCACTATGGGACTTAACATCTGTGGTCATCAGTTCCCTAGAACTTAGAACTACTTAAACCTAACTAACCTAAGGACATCACACACATCCATGCCCGAGGCAGGATTCGAACCTGCGACCGTAGCAGTCGCGCGGTTCCGGACTGAGCGCCTAGAACCGCTAGACCACCGCGGCCGGCAGGGGAAAATGACAAACTCTCATTTTTAAATGAGGACTATGCTGCACAGCTTGATGAAACCGACTGGTAAACTATAACAAAGATGACGTCCTTGTACAGCGAATTCCTCTGACAGTGGAGATGTAGATGACACAGAAAATGTGTATAAGAAGCCAAGGAAAGCTCCATTGCAAGCAATTTCAGAAGCTAAGTTTTAAAATGTTGGCCAATTACCTAAATTTGTTGAGTCAAGGAATGCCTGAAAATGCAGGAAACCTGGCTACAATTCCAAGATAAGAGACATGTGCGTTAAATGCGGAATGTATTTATATGTGGCGAAATAATTATTTTGAAGCTTATCATAAAACGTCCTGTAAAGAGTTACTTACTGGCAATATCAAATTACACTGACTGAAAGAAATCGCAACATCAGTAGTAGAGTAGAGTAGAGTAATGAAATTTCAGGAATACATTTGTCTAGGTAACATATTTAAGTAAGTAATATTACAAGATCTCAATTTAATGTAAACGCGAGATAAGCCATTGCAAATGTGAAATGGTGGTACATTAATACCCGGTGTAGCCGCCAAAACATTGAAGTCAAGCAAGAAAACATGCATGTATTGTGGTGGACAGGTGTCTGATGTCAGTTTGTGGGATGGAGTTCCATTTCTGTTGCACTTAGTCGTCAATACAGTGACGGTTAACGCTGTTCGTGGATGACGCTGGAGCTGTTGTCCGATGATGTCGCATATGCGCTCGATGGGAGACTGGTCTGGCGATCGAGCAGGCCAAGGCAGCAAGTCGACACTCTGCACAGCACGATGGGTTACAACAGAGATATGTGTGCGAGCATTAACCTGCAATGCTGTTCACGATCGCCAGCACAACAGGTTAAACCACTGGTACAAATTTGCAGTCAGGGTGCGTGGGATAACCACGAGAGTGTGATTTGATCCATTATAAATGGTTTTTGAAAGAGTGTTCCTACTCTCGTATGAAATCGCACCCCAAACCATAATCCCTGTCTAGCACACAGACAGGTTGGTTGCAGGCCCTCAAGTGGCCTCATTCTAATCAATACGTGGTCATCGCTTGCGCGAGGCAGAACCAGCCTTCATCAGAAAACACAATAGACGTCCACTCTGTCCGCTATCGAGCTCTCGCTTGACACCACTGAAGTCGCAAAAGGCGGTGATTTTGTGTCAATGGAACGCACGCTTCATGGTATCTGGCTCGGAGCTGTCCCTGAATTAACTAATTTCTAACAGTTCTTTGTGTCACTATGGTGCCAACTGCTGCTCAAATTGTTGCTGCAGTTGCAGTACGATGCGCCTCAGCCATACGCTTAACACGATGGTCTTCCCTCCCGGTAATGCGACGTGGCCGTCCGCAGCCCGATCTTCTTGCGAGCGTACATCTCGTGATCACTGCTGCCAGTAGTCATCTACATTGGCTACATTTCTGCCTAATCTTTCTGCAGTATCGCAGATGGAACATTCAGGTTGTAGCTCTATTATACGGCCTCGTTCAAATTCATTGAGGTGTTAGTAATGGCGTCTTTCTCACCTTAAGGGCATTATTGACTAACATCAACTCACCACGTTCAACCTCAGGGGTAACTAATGCTCACGACCGTTACAGAGCGTATTTGAAGCTAACCAGAACTGCATCATAGTGGCCATTCTTACGCGACTGGAGAGAGATCTGAACAGACATCATCTTTCAGATGTGGAAATACGGCCTACCAACTTTTGTTTATATCGCATAACTCCTTCATTATGTTGCGATTTTTTCCGTCAGTGTATTACTTGCCAGAACTCATTGTATGACTATCATTTTCTTGCATTTATGAAGTTGTTTCAGAGCTCTGTCAAAAAACTGTGCTGGAAATCACATTAAGAATACTGTTCTCTCTGTGCATTAGCACATACAGTTTACTGTTTCATATAATATATGTTTCAAATGATTACATATACAGGGTGAACATTAAAAAACCGGTAAACTGCAGGCTGACTGGAAATGGAGGAAAAAAGGTACTGCAAGTGTGTGTCCGGAAATGCGTCATTGCCACGGTCGATGACGCTGACGAATGAAAGTTCCTCTGGCCAGGCGCCGCTTGTTCCTCGTGTGTTGCAGCCTGTCTGATTGACACAACGTACAGAATGGCGTTCCCTTAAGCTGTGTGGTTTTGCTTAAGTGTACGTCAGAATATTCCTATTGATTTATAGAATTTGGTTTTATAGGAACTTAAGTCAGTCATAATCGCGCCAATTTAGCAAGATATCACCGGCTAGCTGCATACAGTGTTGTTCTCCATTTCAAACAAAATATAATTCGTTCTCAAATGTAATCTAGTCAGCTTGAAGCTGCAGTTACTGGCCGTATTTTGATGACTTGCAATCTGGCGAGATCTTACGTAACTGTTCTCGCATCTGTAAACATAACTGGTTCGTGGGAATTTCGTTTTATTGCTATATATTGTTCCTCAGAAATGACTAATATTATTTATTAACTGTTAAATAAAACTTTTAAGGAATAAAAGATCCATAGTTTTTATGACATAGCTTAATAGATGGGTTGTGCTAATTGTAGCTGTTTCCGTAAAAGTTCAAATTATCGTAGAAATAATATACCGGATGATCAAAAAGTCAGTATAAATTTGAAAACTGAATAAATTACGGAATAATGTAGATAGAGAGGTACAAATTGATGCACATGCTTGGAAAGACATGGGGTTTCATTAGAACCAAAAAATACAAAAGTTCAAAAAATGTCCGACAGATGGTGCTTCATCTGACCAGAATAGAAATAATTAGCATAACAAAGTAAGACATAGAAAGATGATGTTCTTTACAGGAAATGCTCAATATGTCCACCATCATTCCTCAACAATAGCTGTAGTCGAGGAACAATGTTGTGAGCAACACTTTAAAGCATGTCCGGAGTTATGGTGAGGCATTGGCGGTGGATGTTGTCTTTCAGCATCCCAAGGGACATCGGTCGATCACGATACACTTGCGACTTCAGGTAACCCCAAAGCCAATAATTGCACGGACTGAGGTGTAGGGACCTGGGAGGCCAAGCATGACGAAAGTGGCGGCTGAGCGCACGATCATCACCAAATGACGCACAGCTGTTGAACTTTTGTGAACTTTTTTGTTTTGTTTTTTTGGTTCTAATAAAACCCCATGTCATTCCAAGCATGTGCGTCAATGTTTACCTCTCTATCTACGTTATTCCGTGGTTTATTAATTTTTCAAATTTATACTGACTTTTTGATCACCCGGTAAATACGTGCGCATCGAATTGGTGTCTGGTACGAAACTGATGATAAAATATCTGCTGTTTTCGTATCATCGTCATACAGTATTTTATTGTTGCTGATCTGTTGTTTTCAGCTTTGAAAAACGGGGGCCCTACATAGAGCCTTCCATCCTCTTTATCGAGGGTAAACGCATTAATATTCTTCGAGCAACATCTCATCAGGGAGTAAACATCTAGAAAGTAGAGCAACTGATAGACTGGGTCGCTCGAGCATTCTGTAATGAACTACAGATAAGAGGCTATTTCAGCAAGGTCAGTAGTGCTCGGTTTCTGGAAAATCCAACTTTATTTGCCGTCTTTTGAGGAAGGGGTTCCCATCCTCGTTTTCCGATTTCACGAGGCGAGCTAGCCTCCGTTTTTCGGTTCACTGGACGCCGAAACGAAGGAAAAGAAAAGCCGGCAAACTTCCTTCGATTTTGCTCACGAGGCAAGCGCGACCACCCAGACGTGCGGTATTGTGTTCGTGCTTGTGCAACACGCGGACACAGTAGCTGTGTGTAGCCAGCCGTGGGCCGCGGGCATGCTGCGCGCGCATGCTGGTGCGCTAGCTCACGACGGCTGGCACGGGATGCATAAATAGCGACCGCCAGTCACGGCTTGCTCCGCTACTCGCAAATAGATATCGCCTCTTCCTTCATCTCTATACTCTGCTGTAACTTTGACGTGGTTTTAACTTTCTTTACAAAGTACAATATGGTGGCGTATATGAACTTTGATCCGGAACTTCGCCGTTTGCAAGTAGAGAGAGTCTCATCCTGGACGTTATGGTGCCAGGCCCTGGGCCATGATCAACCATGGAACACTACACAGGGTTACTGGTTTAATACAGGCGTTTATTTGTGTTGTCATCTTCTTAGAAGGCGGTGCTAGAAAGTTCTGTGTCTCTGTAGTGTTATGTCTCTGATTACAGTTCACGAGTGCGTGTGAGGCACACACGTGATTTACACCTCTAAGCCTTTCTGTCGCACCTATTGTTGTGCTGATCAGTTGGCTTTTAACCAATATTGCTATAATGTTTGTTATTTTATGTCTCTTGAAGATACAAGTAAAAAAGAAATGCTATACACAATTACATTAGCTAGGGGAAGAGAAAAAAGGCAAAGTTTTTGCTTTTCTGTAAAATTATCCTTAAAATGTCCTGCTATTACGCTCTTAAACGCACCGTGAAGAAAACAAGTCAAACTTTATAAAAATTAGAAATGTGCTATTCGATCAAAGGTGGTGTGGACAAATGGTTCAAATGGCTCTGAGCACTATGGGACTTAACATCTATGGTCATCAGTCCCCTAGAACTTAGAACTACTTAAACCTAACTAACCGAAGGACATCACACAACACCCAGCCATCACGAGGCAGAGAAAATCCCTGACCCCGCCGGGAATCGTAGCCGGGAACCCGGGCGTGGGAAGCGAGAACGCTACCGCACGACCACGAGATGCGGGCGGTGGTGTGGACACTTAGGATCAGTCGTCACATACACATACATGATACAAAGACAAAGTGTTGGAACCGAGCGAGGTGGCGCAGTGGTTAGACACTAGACTCGCATTCGGAAGGACGACGGTTCAATCCCGCGTCCGGCTATCCTGATTTAGGTTTTCCGTGATTTCCCTAAACCACTCCAGGCAAATGCCGGGATGGTTCCTCTGAAAGGGCACGGCCGACTTCCTTCCCTAATCCGATGAGACCGATGACCACGCTGTCTGGTCTCCTTCCCCAAACAACCAACCAACCAAAGTGTTGGAATTTGAGATTAACAAAACACAATGAATGTGAAAGTAAAAGACCGAAAACGACATAAAAATATTTCTTGGTAACTTGTAACATCAGGTCTACGAAGACTTGCTTTGCACTATTCACTCACTCCTCGAATAAATATTCTGGATCTGACATGACATCAGAATCACCATCTAGTTGTCTACCTTTGGCCATAAGATGTTTATTTTGTACCTGCAATAAAAGTATGAAAAGTTGAACTGTGTGCACTACATGCAACAGTTTCGTGTATCCCGCAAAAGCAACAACTGAGCAATGCTTTCCCTTTTATGAAGCGCCAAAGAATCTGGTATCAGGCAGAATACGGCGCTGCTGTCGGCAACGTCTGCATAAGACAACAAGTGTCTGGCGCAGTTGTTAGATCGGTTATTGCTACTACAATGGCAGGTTATCAACATTTAAGTGAATTTTAACATGATGTCCTAGACGATGCAAGAGCGATGGGACACAGCATTCCCGAGGTAGTGATGAAGTAGGGATTTTCCCGTACGACCATTCCACGAGTGTACCTTGAATATCAGGAATCCGATAAGACATAAATCTCCGACACAGCTGTGGCCGGAAAAAGATCCTGCATGAACGGGACCAACGACGACTGAAGAGAATCATTCAACGTGACAGAAGTGCAACCCTTCCGCAAATTGCTCCAGATTTCAACATTGGGACATCAACAAGTGTCAGCATGCAAAGCTTTCAACGAAACATCATTGATATGGGCTTTCGGAGACGAAGGCCAACTAGTGTACTCTTGTTAACTGCACGACACGAGGCGTTACGCCTCGCCCGGATCCGTCAACACCGACATTGAACTGTTGATGACTGGAAACACGTTGCCTGATCGGACGAGTCTCGTTTCAAATTCTATCGAATGGATGGGCGAGTATGGTGACAACCTAATGAATCCATGGACCCTGCATGTCAGCAGGGGACTGTTCAAGATGGTGGAGGCTCTGTAATGGTGTGAAACGTGTGCCGTTGGAGTGCCGGAGGAGTGAGTGAATAGTGCAAAGCAGGTCTTCGTAGACCTGATGTTACAAGTTACCAAGAAATATTTTTATGTGGTTTTCGGTCTTTTACTTTCACATTCATTGTGTTTTGTTAATCTCAAATTCCAACACATTGTCTTTGTATCATGTATGTGTATGTGACCACTGATCCTAAGTGTCTACACCACCTTTGATTGAATAGCACATTTCTAATTTTTATAAAGTTTGACAGGTTGATTTGTTTCCTTCACGGTGCGTTTAAGAGCGTAATAGCAGGACCCCTGATATGTCTAGATACGACTCTGACAGGTGACACGTACGTAGGCACTGATGTATTCTTCTCGGGTTATCAGCCGAGTGGTGGCGTCGTCTTGTCGCAAAGTTTCAATGAGTTTCGTACCCATCAACTTCGCCAGAAGATGATGGGTACGAAACTCATTGAAACGCTGCGAAGAGACGACGCCACCACTCGGCTGATAACCCGAGAATAATTCACCCGTGGAATACGCCGAGAAAGACTGAAATCACGTACGTAAGCATCCTGTCTCATCCCCCGCATCCATTCATGTCCATTGTGCATTCCAACGGACTTGGGTAATTGCAGCAGGACAATGCGACACTGCAGACGTCCAGAATTGCTACAGGGTGGCTCCAGGAACACTCTACTGAGTTTAAACTTCCGCTGGCCACCAAACTCTCCAGACAGGAACATTACTGAGCATATCTGGAATGCCTTCAAAAAAATGGCTCTAAGCACTATGGGACTTAAAATCTGAGGTCATCAGTCCCCTAGATCTAGAACAACTTAAACCTAACTAACCTAAGGACAACACACACATCCATGCCCGAGGCAGGATTCGAACCTGCGACCGTAGGAGCAGCGCGGTTTCGGACTGAAGCGCCTAGAACCGCTCGGCCACCACGGCCGGCGGGATGCCTTCCAACGTACTGTTCAGAAGAGAACCCTCATTATTATTATTAATATCAATTAATTATCATTTATTCTACAGGAGCAGCATGGTCATCAATGATATCTGTTCTTTCGGGAACAGTTATTATCTTCGCCGGCCTAAGTGGCCGAGCGGTTCTAGGCGCTATAGTCTGGACCCGGGCGACCGCTACGGTCGCAGGTTCGAATCCTGCCTCGGACATGGATGTGTGTGATCTCCTTAGGTTGTTCTAAGTTCTAGGGGACTGATGACCTCAGCAGTTAAGTCCCATAGCGGAAAAAAAAGTTACTCTCTTCATTGACCTTCGTCTGTGCGAATGCGCACAGTTGCCCGAACTATTACGGCAATCACCACCTTAGTTGGCGCGAGTAATGAGTGGATGGGCAAATATCTATTAGGAACATTACATATGTAGATTGTGGACAATTGGAAATGTGGGTCTCACTGGAAGCGTGCAAGGGATAAGTCCCTGCAGTCGCGCTATTCATCTGTGTCCTCGGTGGCTCAGATGGACGCCGGCTCGGTAGCTCAGCGTGTTCGGTCAGGGGGTTAGCTACCCTCTGTCACAAAAAAAAAAAAAAAGGCTGAGAGAACGGATCAACAAAGAACCTCAACGGGCGTTCGCCCCGAACATATTCAACGAACAATGCAGAACAAAAAATTAGATCATAAAAAATAAATAAAGATGGATAGAGCGTCTGCCATGTAAGCAGGAGATACCGGGTTCGAGTCCTGGTCGGCGGACTCATTTTCAGCTGTCTCCACCGAGGTATATCAATACCTGCAGGCAGATGAGGGTTTCAATTAATTATCATTTATTCTAGAGATGCTGCACGGTCAGCAATGGTATCTGTTCTTTCTGGAACAGTTACTATATTCATATATAATTTTATTTTAATCTGAAGGGAGAAAGGGTCTCCGCATGTAATTATGTGCCAATACAAGCAGAGGGTAACTGATTGATGTGATGTTTAATCTGGACGAGCATATTGTGACCAAGAGGGAAGTCAGGCCTGCAAGACGTTTCTGAGTCGGGAAGGCGAAAACAACGCAGCGACACGAAACGTTAACAATGCTTTGCACAGAAGCCGTATACAAATACAACGGTAACGCTAATGGACGATCTGAATCTGGATAAGAGACTGGAGACGTTTTACGTCGCCGTACTGCAGAGGGTAAAAACGCGTTCTCGATGATGCCCGAGAATGAGGTGGTTTAGCTGTGTAGTTACGTTTGCAATTTTGATGTTCATGCACTTCACAGGGAACAAAAGATGTAGTTGCAGCAATGTTTTTGTGAAGCTGCTACGATGTTTCCATTGTTTTGCGTTTTGTGTACTGTGTAGTGAGTTAAGTGAGATGTTAAATAATTGTTCGTCATTTGCATTACAGATCAGCATGTTTTTGTTCTGAGTACATCCCACCGACGACCTGACATTCGTTCCCATTGCAGAATAACATTTCTCTTCTCCGACGTATTGACCGTTAGCAGCACGCGTAGTGTGACTGCATCAAACGCATCCTTCGCGATACGCGCTACTAAGGTAAGCAAACAAATGTACTCGCTAGGGAATAAATGTGTGTACGCGCGCTAGTGGATGAACAGGCACGGTACGGCCGAAGGCAGGCGGCGTATTATGGATGCCGCTGGCGCAATGTCAAGGTTGAGCTGAGACGCGACAGTCTGCGGCACAATAGGCCCCGTGACCCTCTTTGAAGAACGGCCAGCTGCCGGCTGCCTGCGGTATCCCGCGCCTGCAGTGCCGATGTTGTTCGAATCAAGGCACGGTGTCCACTCGCCCTTTGCCCGCGAACTCTGGCCGTCATGAATATGCAATACATTAACGAGTATAAATACAGTTACAGGGAGTCTCTCGATAATTTGAAAAATTGTAGACATATTTATGTTTAAGAAAAATTGTTCCTAGAAAAATATTGTTGTTTGTATATGTTTTCCTTCTTCTTTCGATCTAACTAAAATCACCGGAACAATCTTACTAATTCCTTGCATATAACTTGAGCAACCGGACTGTACAGTCTTGCAAGACTACGACACCGTCCCAACAGCCGATATTATTTTTAAGTCTCTCCTGACAAAATCGAAAATAAGAACTAAAGGGAAATGAAGAAATAAATCAAATTTTGAGGGATCCACAGTTCCTTCATTCAACAACTGGAGACAGTGGAAAACAAATATTATCTGAATAAATTTCAGCCAACTGTCTATACTTCGGTTCTGTATTAACTTACAGACGCCTCAAAACGGAATTTCGTCATAATTAACAGGTGCAGCTGACGCAAGACATGCATCAGTTTGTTGTGGCGATGTCTCAGTAATAAACATAAAATAATGTAAAAGGAGTTTCACTACGGACGAACTTCGCAACAGATTTTCATAAAATTCAGGTGACACTGCTTCATCAGATCATGATTAAAATCTTCTACTAAACCTCTGAACCCTAAAAATGATTCTTTTACTATCAAAAACTTATTGGTCAATAAAAATCCAAAATACAGACAGTTAAATGTATTTTATTCGGAAAATATTTAAAAAATATGGCCAACTACGAGTTGGACTCGCACTCTGAGCGTTCCGTACGAACTTAATTGTGTATACAGCCATTAATAATAATAATAATAATAATAATCCCCGTGGAGGCCCGGGAAAGGAATAGGCCTCCGGTATGTTCTGCCAGTCGTAAAAGGCGACGAAAAGAACAAACCACTAATAGGGCTAACCCCTCTTTTAGTGTGATGAGTTGGTTCAGGACAGAACTAAAGAAGCCTCGGACAAGCACCGTCATGGTCGGGGACGACGCTTGAACCCTATGCCCGCCCACAATGGTAACGACACTGCTAGCCAACTGGAAAATGATTTAAATCCAAATAGAGGTGTTTTGCAGGATATGCTTCCTACAACCACCCTAGAAGGAAAACAAAGGCAGAGGATGAGATGGTCAGATGAAGTTAATCGACACCTCATGTTCTGTTATTACCAAGCAACAAACCTAGGAACCAACACAACTCGATACAGATCATAAGTATACACAACATTTATTACCGGATACCCAGAATTAAAATTTTTAACAGAACAACGACTAGCTGATCACATCCGTGTAATAATCAAAAATAACAGGATACCCCAGTCAGAATTAGATAACATCAAACAACAAGTACAACAAATACTGGAACAAAATAATGTGCAAACAGAAGAAGAAGAAAATAGAGTATTCAAACATCCCAGAGCAAACAAACAAAGAACAACACGCATCAATTAAACAATCAGAGGAAAACGAAATCTTGCGACAGCCACCAGAACAAGCACAAAAAGATCACGAAGTGACACACATGTTAGATATACACTCCTGGAAATTGAAATAAGAACACCGTGAATTCATTGTCCCAGGAAGGGGAAACTTTATTGACACATTCCTGGGGTCAGATACATCACATGATCACACTGACAGAACCACAGGCACATAGACACAGGCAACAGAGCATGCACAATGTCGGCACTAGTACAGTGTATATCCACCTTTCGCAGCAATGCAGGCTGCTATTCTCCCATGGAGACGATCGTAGAGATGCTGGATGTAGTCCTGTGGAACGGCTTGCCATGCCATTTCCACCTGGCGCCTCAGTTGGACCAGCGTTCGTGCTGGACGTGCAGACCGCGTGAGACGACGCTTCATCCAGTCCCAAACATGCTCAATGGGGGACAGATCCGGAGATCTTGCTGGCCAGGGTAGTTGACTTACACCTTCTAGAGCACGTTGGGTGGCACGGGATACATGCGGACGTGCATTGTCCTGTTGGAACAGCAAGTTCCCTTGCCGGTCTAGGAATGGTAGAACGATGGGTTCGATGACGGTTTGGATGTACCGTGCACTATTCAGTGTCCCCTCGACGATCACCAGTGGTGTACGGCCAGTGTAGGAGATCGCTCCCCACACCATGATGCCGGGTGTTGGCCCTGTGTGCCTCCGTCGTATGCAGTCCTGATTGTGGCGCTCACCTGCACGGCGCCAAACACGCATACGACCATCACTGGCACCAAGGCAGAAGCGACTCTCATCGCTGAAGACGACACGTCTCCATTCGTCCCTCCATTCACGCCTGTCGCGACACCACTGGAGGCGGGCTGCACGATGTTGGGGCGTGAGCGGAAGACGGCCTAACGGTGTGCGGGACCGTAGCCCAGCTTCATGGAGACGGTTGCGAATGGTCCTCGCCGATACCCCAGGAGCAACAGTGTCCCTAATTTGCTGCGAAGTGGCGGTGCGGTCCTCTACGGCACTGCGTAGGATCCTACGGTCTTGGCGTGCGTCCGTGCGTCGCTGCGGTCCGGTCCCAGGTCGACGGGCACGTGCACCTTCCGCCGACCACTGGCGACAACATCGATGTACTGTGGAGACCTCACGCCCCACGTGTTGAGCAATTCGGCGGTACGTCCACCCGGCCTCCCGCATGCCCACTATACGCCCTCGCTCAAAGTCCGTCAACTGCACATACGGTTCACGTCCACGCTGTCGCGGCATGCTACCAGTGTTAAAGACTGCGATGGAGCTCCGTATGCCACGGCAAACTGGCTGACACTGACGGCGGCGGTGCACAAATGCTGCGCAGCTAGCGCCATTCGACGGCCAACACCGCGGTTCCTGGTGTGTCCGCTGTGCCGTGCGTGTGATCATTGCTTGTACAGCCCTCTCGCAGTGTCCGGAGCAAGTATGGTGGGTCTGACACACCGGTGTCAATGTGTTCTTTTTTCCATTTCCAGGAGTGTAGAAGAAAAATTTCAGCTGACATATATAGTATACAAAGACACAAATACAGACATTAGACCATTCTTGCATAGACTGCCAAGTAACCCATAAGTCGAAACAACAATAAAAACTATCAACACCATCATACACAACAAAATAAATGAATATACAACTATGGAAGAGTTATAACTACTGGTTTATATAGGAGCACTCACTACACTAAATATACACACTAGGCAGAGATCAGAACCAACCAACACACAGAAGAAACCCACAAAACCAGCATGGCAACACAGGCTACAGATCAGAATAGAAAAACTGAGAAAGGACATCGGACAGCTAACATAATTTATAAGAAATGAAATGTCACAAAAAAAGCGAAAAACGTTAGGTAAAATCTCACAACAAGAAGCGATAGAGCAATTAGATGAGAAGAAACAGAAATTACAAGCATTGGCCAAACGACTTAGGAGATACAAAAAAAGTGAAAATAGAAGGAAACAAAACCAAACATTCAACGCAAACCAAAAGAAATTTTACCAGACAATAGATAACACACACATTAAAATAGACAATCCACCAAACATAACAGACATGGAACACCTCTGGAGCAACATATGGTCAAACCCGGTACAACATAACAGGCATGCACGGTGGATACAAGCAGAAACAGACACATACAAGATGATACCACAAATGCCTGAAGTGATAATTTTGCAACATGAAGTCACCCAAGCAATTAATTCTACTCACAATAGGAAAGCCCCTGGAAAAGATAAAATAGCAAATTTCTGGCTAAAGAAGTTCACCTCAACACATTCACATCTAACTAAATTATTTAACAGTTACATTGCAGACCCATACACATTCCCTGATACACTTACACATAGAATAACTTATCTGAAACCAAAAGATCAAGCAGAGACACCAAACCCAGCTAAATATCGCCCCATAACATGCCTACCAACAATATACAAAATATTAACTTCAGTCATTACACAGAAATTAATGACACATACAACACAGAACAAAATTATAAATGAAGAACAAAAAGGCTGTTGCAAAGGAGCACGAGGATGTAAAGAGCAACTGATAATAGATGCAGAGGTGACATATCAAGCTAAAACTAAACAAAGGTCGCTACACTACACATACATTGATTACCAAAAAGCTTTTGATAGTGTACCCCACTCATGGTTACTATAAATATTGGAAATATACAAAGTAGATCCTAAATTGATACAGTTCCTAAACATAGTAATGAAAAATAGGAAAACCACACTTAATATCCAAACAAATTCAAATAATATCACATCACAGCCAATACAGATTAAGCGTGGAATATACCAAGGAGATTCATTAAGTCCTTTCTGGTTCTGCCTTGCTCAGAACCCACTATCCAACATGCTAAATAATACAAATTATGGATACAATATCACTGGAACATACCCACACAAAATCACACATTTGCTATACATGGATGATCTAAAACTACTCGCAGCAACAAATCAACAACTCAACCAATTACTAAAGATAATAGAAGTATTCAGCAATGATATAAATATGGCTTTTGGAACAGACAAATGTAAGAAAAATAGCACAGTCATGGGAAAACACACTAAACAAGAAGATTACATATTGGATAACCACAGTGACTGCATAGAAGCGATGGAAAAAACAGATGCCTATAAATATCTAGGATACAGAAAAAATAGGAATAGATAATACAAATATTAAAGAAGAACTAAAAGAAAAATATAGACAAAGACTAACAAAAATACTGAAAACAGAATTGACAGCAAGAAACAAGACAAAAGCTATAAATACCTATGCTATACCAATATTGACCTACTCATTTGGAGTAGTGAAATGGAGTAACACAGACCTAGAAGCACTCAATACACTTACACGATCACAATGCCACAAATATAGAATACATCACATACATTCAGCAACAGAAAGATTCACATTAAGCAGAAAGGAAGGAGGAAGGGGATTTATTGACATAAGAAACCTACATTATGGACAGGTAGACAATTTAAGAAAATTCTTTATAGAACGAGCAGAAATCAGCAAAATACACAAAGCAATCACTCATATAAATACGTCTGCTACACCACTGCAATTTCGTAACCACTTCTACAACCCTTTAGATCACATAACATCAACAGATACGAAGAAAGTAAATTGGAAAAAGAAAACACTACATGGCAAGCATCCGTATCATCTAACACAGCCACACATCGATCAAGACGCATCCAACACATGGCTAAGAAAAGGCAATATATACAGTGAGACGGAAGGATTCATGATTGCAATACAGGATCAAACAATAAACACCAGGTATTACAGCAAGCATATTATTAAAGATCCCAATACCACAACAGATAAATGCAGACTTTGCAAACAACAAATAGAAACAGTAGATCACATCAGAAGCGGATGTACAATACTAGCAAATACAGAATACCCCAGAAGACATGACAATGTTGCAAAAATAATTCATCAACAGCTTGCCTTACAACATAAACTTATAAAACAACACGTTCCTACATACAAGTATGCACCACAAAATGTACAGGAGAACGATGAATACAAATTATACTGGAACAGAACCATTATAACAGATAAAACAACGCCACATAACAAACCTGACATCATACTCACCAATAAAAAGAAGAAATTAACACAACTAATCGAAATATCCATACCCAATACAACAAATATACAAAAGAAAACAGGAGAAAAAATTGAAAAATACATCCAACTGGCTGAGGAAGTCAAGGACATGTGGCATCAGGATAAAGTTGAAATTATACCAATTATACTATCAACTACAGGAGTCATACCACACAATATCCACCAGTACATCAACGCAATACAGCTACATCCAAACATATATATATATACAACTACAGAAATCCGTAATTATTGATACATGTTCAATTACCCGAAAGTTCCTAAACGCAATGTAACATATACCGTACAGTTAAAAGGAAGTCACGCTTGATCAAGGTCCGCGTCACTTTCATTTCGAACCAGACCTAAGGTCTGAGAAAGGAAAGAAATAATAATAATAATTTGGTGTGGCCCAATGGCCTGACACAAGTCTTTCTATTTAACGGCACGTCGCCGACTTTTGTATTTCTAATCTGCCCCAGTTATCCCACTGGGGAAACTGGGATCCGATTCCTCAAATCGTTTTGAGGAGAGGGAATTTATTTATTTACGCATTTCTTCCATTATGGCCTGTTACCCATAATTTGAAAACAGACTGTACTGATTTGTACGAAGAATCTTAGACAGATTATGCAATATGCCTTATTACCTGCTACATAATACCACCTCCCATCACCTTAACTACTTATTCTTCTTCTTCTTCTTCTTCTTCTTCTTCTACTACTACTACTACTACTACTACTACTACTAATAATAATAATAATAATAATAATAATAATAATAATAATTAAAAAGAATGAATAGGTTAAAACGAGTACTGAAAAATCATTGTCCAGTATAAACTTGAGCCAGCCGGAGTGGCCGTGCGGTTCTAGGAGCTACAGTCTGGAGCCGAGCGACCGCTACGGTCGCAGGTTCGAATCCTGCCTCGGGCATGTATGTGTGTGATGTCCTTAGGTTAGTTAGGTTTAATTAGTTCTCAGTTCTAGGCGACTGATGACCTCAGAAGTTAAGTCGCATAGTGCCCATTTGAACCATTTTGAGCCATAAACTTGAACTTGAGAACTTTCGATTGCCAGGCACCTTCTTTATCGATATACTACCTGGGCCGACACGTGTGTAGATAGTTTGATGAGTGATTTTGCGAATATCGAAGTAAGTGGGATAAATGGAAGTACTTTTGTTTGCATTGACTCAGAAGCTTAAATTTTATATATCGAAAACGGACCATAGACTATCAAAGTGATCTATAAGGGTTCCATTTTTACCAGCTGAGGTAACCCTAAGACAATAAGGCATGATCGGTGCGTGTTGTTCAAAATTGTCGACGGAGGCCGAAAATTGGGACGTTTTTGCAGGTTTTAAATAAAGACAGATATTGTTCTATCAGTAACACTAATATTATAGAAAGTGACAACATTTTATTACAAAATTTAGGAAGTACCCCGTCGTAATTATTGGAGACCATGTACAAAGAAGCAATGATAGTTGTACCTTGTAATAGTTACAGAAATTTACAAAAAAATATGTATGCTGTGTATGACACTGCTTCATATTCTTTCTTGAAAACGTCAACCATGTTGAGTGATCTAAACTGAATCTAGAAACTTTACAGTGTCCGCTCCGGTTCAAACTCCAGATCGCTATCCCGCGACGATAGTTGGTACGCCAACCAAAATTTATGGCTTTTATTGTAATGTTGCAGTCAGACTAACGTATTTAGTAGACTAATCTACTCGCACAATATTTCTACTCTGGGTGTGTAATACATTGTGTTTTATACTTTGCAACAAAAACAAACAGATATCCTGTTTCTTTAATTGTATGAAATAACTGTATCTGTTGAAATGGGCTATGTCTGAAACCGAAATAAAAATTTTAAAAAACACTGTACCGATACCTGACCCTGGCTCGTCATGTTATATCTTACTTGTCCGAGCATACTTAAGCTGCCTATCTTCATGTTGGCACTATATGTTGGTTACGTTTCCCGGTGCGGCGATTTCATTATCACCACTTCTGGAATATTTTACTCTATACATTCCCACCAGATTTTTTCCAATTCTCGTCGTATAGAGCACAATATTTTAAGTAAATCGTAAAATTTTGTGGCTTTTTCATTTTTGAACTTCCTGAGTTACTAAAACTGTCTGTTGGATCATTTGGTTTGACGGGAGTGTTCGTACCGGTCCAGCTATCCAGGCATGATTCATCATCACTCCTACATCAATGCCAATAGCTCTCTCCCACTTTCCAGACTTCACTGAAGCTCTGCTGGACACCTGCACCGAAAAGCAGTCCTGGAAGAAAGGATATTGCGGAGAAGTGGCTGAGCCACAGCACAGAAGGTGTTTCACTCATAAGTGGATTGTAGGAAATTATTGAACTTCAAGACAAACTCTGTCACGTAGTTTCAAAATAACGTTCACTTCAATGCAAAGTGAAAGAAACATACTAGAAACATTTTCAAATTACGGCCTCTTTTGAGTTTCTGAGCTACACGGTTTCAACAAAGGAAACTTTTTCTCGACACACATTATCAGTCTTTGAGATAAATATCTTTCAAGAAAATATAGATTTATTTTTCACGTGGTTAATTCGTCATGTGCGACCAGAATGCTACTAATACACATTTCCGACATTCCTACGTTTTTTGTGAGACGATTCGTTAGAGAATAAACTTTCTACGACACAAATTGCCTTTCATTATAATAAAATTTCCACTATACACCTAGAATCGTCTTGAAAGACACTTCAGCATCAAAATTAACAAGTAGAAAATTTGTCACCTAACAGTAATGTTGGGAGACTCTCCAGGCTGAAGTAGAACGTGCAGGCCATTCGCCCATTGTACGTAAGCGCACTTATCTGCTGTCTGGTTTGTGAACAGTTCAATGCCGCACTCAGACAGTCCTAGCATACTTTCCACAGAATTGTGGTGGCCCTCTCTGGCTTGTGGACTCCTCTCTGATGATAGAGCCAGATCAAGAATTTTTTACATATTATTTCCCGGTCGCCCATGTGTGTTAGCTCGGTTCACTATTGTAGTTGCATCGACCAGTTTCGGGTTGCAGAGGGAAAAAGTTTTTTGCTCTTTCTGAAGATGACAGGCAGGTCTTCCCCTAATCCTACCTAGTTTCTGATGTTCAGAGCCTACGTTGATTTTAAGGGCGAATAATTTCGTAACCGACAATGTTTTCCAACACCTGTGGCAAAAATCTATATGGAAGTACTTATTGTTTGTGTTTAATGTTGTTACCTGTTCTGGTATGCTATATAAGGAGCGTGAACATCATCAGATGTTGAAGGAAGAAAGGACAATTAGAATTTTACGTCCCATCGGACAATTAGGACATTAGAGACAGAGCACAAACTCGGAATGATTAAAGGCCGAGGAAGGCCACCGCTGCATGTGCTGGGAGCGATACAGGGAACTCACGAGAAAACTAAATCTGGATGGCCGGACGCGGATTTGAACCGTCGTCTTCCAGAATGGGAGACTCGTGAGCTAACCATGTGCCACCTCTTTCTATGTCCTATGTTAAGTGATCAATGTGAAGGATACGGAGAAGCCACATACTCGTGAGACACAGCTGTGTCAACACCTGGCAATGTTGGAAAGCAGCCTCGGTGAATGTCTCCATTTGGCCGGCTGGTCGAATCGTGCAGTATCCAGATTGTTTGGGCATTCACATGTGCCAGTGGTCCGATGTTGGACTGCATGGGCGTGTGATGGCAACTATACTCATCGTCAAGTTTACAACCGCCCGCAACTGACCAACACGAGGGAGGATAACCGTATTGTGCACCAAGCACATCTACAGCCTCTCATATCTGCCATTCGAGAACAATTAATGGACTCCCTTCAACATTCTGATTCACTCTCCACCACTTGTCGGAAACTGCCGGCAGCCTTACTAGGGAATTACCGGCCCATGCATAGGCTGCCGTTAACACTACCACGCAAATGGATGCGCTTAGAATGTCTCCGTGACCGAGAAGCAGGGACTGCTGATCAATGGCATCGCACTGTGTTCAGCAATAAATCGAGGTTCTGCTGTAGCCCAGTTCCCGGATGACTATCGTCGGCGAATATGGCGGTGCCCTGGAACAGGTCCCATGCTTCCAATGTCTTGAAGAGGCACAGCGATGTCACTCCTTTCGTCGTCGGGTGGGGAGCCCTCGTGTATGACTTGAGGTCACAGTAGTGAACACATGACACATGTCTCTATGAACTGTTTGCGTGATACTGTGGTACTCCCGTGGCGAGTAATATACCCAAATCTGTGGGACAAGCACGGACGTAAACTCCATCCCAGTGCCAGTAAGCAGGATTTCAAGGACTTGTTACAACAGTAGTGAGACAGCTTGACTCAGGAGAGAATAGAACGACCGCTGGCACCTTTCCCAATTGTGGGCTCATACTTCCAGGTTGTCTGTAAATGTGACTCGAATTTATAATCACTGATGTAACATCACATACCGTCTCAACCCGTGGAGTTTCATTCAATCTCCTCCTCTCATTCTAGATGCTTCACTTTTTTGTTAGGCCTCGTAAATACCTACGGATTATAATTAGGAGAAGAAGGAGTAAAATTTCCAGCACGGGAAATGTGGCCACCGCATGTTTTTTGCCCCTAAACGGTGCTCTTCCTGCCGAGAAATAGTCAAACTGTATCTGATATGCGCAGCCATTATTGTCAGTGAGTTTGACAGAAAAAAATTGTTTCGTTATTTTTTAGTCAAAACGTTTTTGATGTTCAGTCGTCTGATGAAAAGCAAGTTATTTGTATTGTTCTCGTTACGTCTCTTAAAGGTGGAGTAATACTTTTTTACAATAGCCCTGTTTAAAAAACTTCTTTTTGGCTTCGTATTCTTTGATATACTAGGAAGTCAAGATGCCTAGAAATACGTCCAGAAAGCAGAGCAACGAACAGGGTCCCTGTTGCGAAGAAAAAAAAAAGATGTCTTGTTCTAAAGGAGCAAAGCAATTTTATGTTCCACGTAATACTCTGAAAAGAAGAGTTCTAGGAAAAACTCAGATGCAATAGATGGTTAAAAGGTTTTTGGAAGCTTATGAAATATGCAGTTAAGAGCAACAAGAAGACCAAGAACGGCAAAGTATTAACATGTAAAGGAAGACGCCAAAGCTGGTGGCATTTTTTGTTGTCGAAAGAGCGTATCTGTACGCTTTCAGAGTACGTATGTCTGCACTGACCACTTAACCCCTTTTGCCCGCATCTCGTGGTCATGCGGTAGCGTTCTCGCTTCCCACGCCCGGGTTCCCGGGTTCGATTCCCGGCGGGGTCAGGGATTTTCTCTGCCTCGTGATGGCTGGGTGTTGTGTGCTGTCCTTAGGTTAGTTAGGTTTAAGTAGTTCTAAGTTCTAGGGGACTTATGACCACAGCAGTTGAGTCCCATAGTGCTCAGAGCCATTTGAACCATTTGAACTTAACCCCTTTAGATGGGGAATAGTGACCACTATTTAAGGCTTCAGAAAAATGCCTATGTCTCAGTAAACATTTTCTTTCCTTGTAAATATTTAGTTTGATACCTTACGAAACATCGTTTCAAAGCTTCTACCAATAACCACGGTTAGGTGAAAATTAGATTTCCGTTAGTATGTTTATAAAGAATTTTCGGAGATTCCAGTTACAAACTTATGTGATTTGTAGAGGGGAGTAAGTACATAATATTCTGCACAGGAACCCATGTACGGAAATGTTCTGTTTCCGTGCTACAGTCGTTTGAAAACATGTTTGCTAGGTAGGTATGCAGCAGGGTAGTCATGGTGCGGCGTGGTCACATCGGATCGGCTGATGTCATATGATGTCTATCCGACATCACTGACCTGGTTTGAGCCTCATTCACGGGTTTGTGAGTGTAAGAGCACACGGTTGAGTACATGTTTGCAAAATACACCGAGATGATCCTTCTGAATGGCGAAGCTCACGCTAATGGAAGAGCTGCTCGTCGCCTTTATCAAGATCGTTCTCTACAACGTCCGACTCCATCACATACCCTTTTCGCCTCAATTACGCAACAGCTTCGATAAGGGTTACCTTCACCGTTATCAGGCGTGACTATGTTGCTCCAGGAAGACTCTCCACATCCGCATTGGAAGAGGCCGTACCGCAACACGCTGAAGAGAACCTGTCGACGAGTGCACTTGCACCTTCTTTGGCTATTAATGAGTGGAATTGTAGAACAAGTGATGTACTGGGTCGCACCTAATTAATTACTTCTAAAAGTGGTCGCGTTACCAACATAATTTTAAAGGGGTTTCTATTTACAAAACAAATGTTTTCGAATGGTTGGACATTGATTCCAATTCAAAATATAGATCTACTCACGACCCTTCACAAGTTCCGTAACTTCGTAACGGGAATTTCCGAACACACTGTATTTAATGACGAACTACAGTTTCAAATATTTAAATTCATTTCTGAAATTCATCTTAACTGTAATATGTATAGATGTACTACCGAAATCGACATACAAAATTTGTGCCTTACCGGGACTCGAAACCACATTTCCCGATTATCGCAAGCTGTCGCCTTACCCCTTAAACTATCCGAGCTCGCAGCCCGGACCTTCCTAATAGATACGTGTGAGACATGTGAAAGTTTGAGTCGATCCGAGGAGCGTGCTCGGATAGCCTAAGTTGTAAAGTGACAGCTCGCGATAAGCTGGAGATCCGGGTTCGAGTCGTTACCAGGCGCTAATTTTCATAAGTCACTTTACATAGTACATCTATAGCTGTTACAGTTAACCTGACTTTCAGAAGTAAAATCCTTGAATGGCCACTGTGCCCCAACTTCCCCTGCGAAAAGCTTAAGTTGGAACTGCCACACACAAAATTTTGTGGGGAAGGTTATACTAAAGCCTGCGTATTGTTCGCGAAACTGTTAGAAGCTGCAAAAATTTCCTGAAATGATTATCAGCATTACGCTTGTCTTGTTTTCTCTTCCGGAGTGTTGCTACGCATTGTGTGATCCTTAAAAGATAGGAGTGGTAGATAAGATGAAAAAGTACAAAGAAGAGCAGCTCGTTTTGTATTATTAGGAAGCAGGGGTAAGAGTGGGCGGCTGTTATCATAACAAAGGGGTTTTCCTTGCGGCGAGATTTTTTCACGAAATTACGATCCTCAGCTTTCTCCGCAGAATGCACAAATAATTTGTTGACACACATCTACATACTGAGAGTCGATCTTTGAGATAAAATTAGAGAAATCAGAGCTCGCAAGAAGAGAAAAGAAATGTTTTGCATGTGCTATTCGAGAGTGGAATAGTAGAGAAATAGTCTGAAATTGGTCCTACGAATCTTCTGCCGAGCCCATAAGTACGAATTGCAGAGTCACCTTGCAGATGTAGATGTAACTTAGACAAGACTCCTTACAGGAGCAGTCGGCAGCCATACATGATTGGTACAAAATGTATGGCGCTACATCTCAACCCCGCTCGCTACTTGTCTAGACGCGTGCATGAGCGCTCGCGTGAGGTCAAATAACAAAGAAAGATAGGAATCCTTAACATTAAGACTATGACGTATTTAATTTTTTACTGTTTCGTTCATTTCGATTTTCGCGCAATTTATGTAGGTTTGCCCATTAAAGAGAACTAGAAGAGCAAAGAAACCATCATAAGCAGATTTTGATGTACTATTAAACGCTATCCTGGAATCTGATACATGATACGATCATCATGATATAAATTAGCAGTTCTGTACAAAATGGCTACAATTGTTAGAATCTTTTGAAAATTTGAACGGTTCCTTTTTGTAAAAGAGTTTTCTGAATACAGAAGACGTCCTCTTCACGTCGTTTGGTACCTAGACAGAATGGGAAGCTTCTGCCTTTCTCAGACATTGACAGCAGACTCATTTTTTAAGATCGGAAGCATACTAAGCTCACTGCGTGGTCATAAAACTCCATTCTCCTTCTTCGGAAATCGGCAGCTGCAAGATCAGAATACGCCAATCCCTACGGCATTCAACTCCAAGCACTTGCCACCTAGAGCCTCGTTGCGGACCTGTTGTTCATAACCTTGAAAAGAGACGTGTAATGACGCCTGCAATAAAGAACCACATTTTTAACTTGTCGGGCGCAGCTGAACGAGAAGGAGCGTCCTAACAACATATTGGATGCTGCAAACCACCATCGACATCGCCAAGTTATAACTCACATGAGTGCAATGAACGGAGTTACAGAGTTATGGTGCAACTACTTAGGGATGAGTGAGGAATAGGATTTACCGTTCCGTCCATGATGATGAGGTCATTTGAGACGAAACAGAAGATCAGATTGGAGAAGGGTAGGAAATGAATTAGGACGTGTCTTTTCAAAGTGTCATCCCGGAATTTACCTTGAACGATTTATGGATATCACGGCAAACCTAAATGTTGGTGGCCGGCGTCCCGATTACGAGTCCAGTTTATTACCAGTGCGACCCCTTGCTAGGTCCTATTTGAGAAAATGGGCCTGAGGTCTGAGTGGTGATTCCACTACAGTGCTGCAGCAGGCGGGAAGGAGACACAGAGGAAGCAGCCGTCCTCGACAAATTTCACTGACGGTATCTTTCCGAGTTCTCAGCCGGATAATGGCCTAGTCCAGAGGAAATAATTCAATAAGTTTCCCAATTGACATCTTCAGGCGAAGTCCACTGAAGACGACGAGTGACAAATTTTGTCGAATTACTTTTTCAAGACGACCCTATCACTCACCTTGCAAACAGAAACAGTTTCATCAGAAAGGAAACAGACTGCACAGTCGACAGCAGTTAAAACGCTGTATAACACATACATAGCACAGAAAAGTGTCGAATTACCATGCAGAACATTATCTTCTCCTATTTGTACTATCACTCATCCAAACATATGTTCTAATATCTCGAACTGCTTATGAAACGTGATGAGTGTACATGACACTTCCAGTATACTGCCGTTTCCGCGACAACGAATTGTGATCTTAAGAGTAGAAAACATGAGAAAAGGGTGCCGGTAGACAGTTCATTGGCCGTTGCTCACATTCGGCATGCTTGCTGCAGCGCCGACCTGAGGCTGGCCGTCTCCCTGCAAGAGCTGAGGTCACGAGGGGAAGCTAGGAGCTGCCCGCGCTGCCAAGAACGCAAGCACTCGACCGTGGAATAGCAACGCGCCGTGTTTGCAGATGAGCCTAAGCCCGGCTCCGTTTCGTGTTTGGATTTTTGAAGCAAGCGGGGAGGTGAACGTCCACAACGAGAGCTTTGTTCGTGACACCAAGTGTTTGAATGCGCTGGGTTTAGGTTCCGCGATAAACAAACAACACGAACCTAATGGAGTTGGGGGGGGGGGGGGCGGCAGCAGCTTGACGAGCTCACCAAACTTGCATGATATCTCACTCATTAACTGTTTATTACGTAAGCCTATTTTCTCGCTATGAATGGTTGGAGGACATCTCAATATTATGATTGTTTTTGAGCGGCTTGGTCGCATCGTGAGCGAATTCAGAGACCAGCATTTTAAATATTATGCAATGTGTCCATAAAACCAGTTTTCCCTGTACCTTTCTCCTCTAAATCTGCCATATTTCTCTCTGAAACTTCCGTATTTCCATTTAAAATAGAATTCAATAGGCAGCAACTGAATGCTGAACTTGTAATGAAATCTAACTTTTTCGAACAGAATTGTGGCAGTTCTGATTTAGTTTGTCACTTAACACTCTGCCGTATAATTTAACGCCACAGGCAAATCGGAATCGAATTCTTCTCCCAGTTTTGTCACCATTGGACTTGTGGTTGGTATTTAATCAATTTATCTATAACCACGCGAAGAGGTATATAAAAGATACTTCAGTAAGTGTCTCTACTAAGCACTGCACTGAATCGGTTTCCAACGGTCATCCGTGGAGAAACATCAGCTAAGGAGTACGTGTTTTTGTGGACGTTGCACATGTATGAGTGTCTCAGGTTCGTTGTACAGTACGTCGAACCAGCGCAGGCACCGCATTATGGTACTCCACGCCTAAAAATAAGACCACGGTTTAATCATAGTCTCTCACTGTACGAGATTCATAGTATATGTGCAAGTATAAAATGTAGACAAAACGGTGATATATGGAAGTTTGAGTCCATTCGGGGATAGCGCTCGGGTAGTCGAAGCTATTAAGGCGACCGCTCGCGTGAAACGGGAAATCCGGATTTGAGCCCGGTCTGGCACCAGTTTTCATTATCACCAATTAAAATTGTGCAGCTGGAGTTACACCTCATTCGCAAATGCAAATATTATTGTTGTATTCCGTGCAACTGACGATCGCAGCAGTGTCTCTTCCTTCAGACACGCTGCACGTCTGAAAGACATCGCAGAGTACATCGAACCAACCCAAGCACAGCAATATATCATTATAAGTCTTGGGAAGTTTTGCAGTTGTAGACGTGACAGAACAAGCTTCTTACGCTAAGCTAGGTTTCCTGCTAGAGAAATCGCCAATGATTCCTGCTAGAAAAATCACCAATGAAATCCGTACGACTCGGCGTCCGGAAGTGACGGTTGTGCCGAAGGACGCTATTTTCGACAAAATTGCCAAATAAATGCAAATTTTTTTCTTGGTTTATGTTGTAACTGGATTGGTTCTGATAACATATTTTGTACCTGAACTATGAGTGATGGATAGTAAAGTTGAATGCTACAATCAGACTATGTGTGCTATTTTCTGATAGTCACATTTTTTTTGTAATTGACGTGTTTCACCCCCGTATGTGTGGACAGATGACTGTATATCGCAATCAAGAAGAGCTGAAACGCGTCCAATCATTCGAAGAGAAGGGGCTACACTCCTGGAAATTGAAATAAGAACACCGTGAATTCATTGTCCCAGGAAGGGGAAACTTTATTGACACATTCCTGGGGTCAGATACATCACATGATCACACTGACAGAACCACAGGCACATAGACACAGGCAACAGAGCATGCACAATGTCGGCACTAGTACAGTGTATATCCAGCTTTCGCAGCAATGCAGGCTGCTATTCTCCCATGGAGACGATCGTAGAGATGCTGGATGTAGTACTGTGGAACGGCTTGCCATGCCATTTCCACCTGGCGCCTCAGTTGGACCAGCGTTCGTGCTGGACGTGCAGACCGCGTGAGACGACGCTTCATCCAGTCCCAAACATGCTCAATGGGGGACAGATCCGGAGATCTTGCTGGCCAGGGTAGTTGACTTACACCTTCTAGAGCACGTTGGGTGGCACGGGATACATGCGGACGTGCATTGTCCTGTTGGAACAGCAAGTTCCCTTGCCGGTCTAGGAATGGTAGAACGATGGGTTCGATGACGGTTTGGATGTACCGTGCACTATTCAGTGTCCCCTCGACGATCACCAGTGGTGTACGGCCAGTGTAGGAGATCGCTCCCCACACCATGATGCCGGGTGTTGGCCCTGTGTGCCTCGGTCGTATGCAGTCCTGATTGTGGCGCTCACCTGCACGGCGCCAAACACGCATACGACCATCATTGGCACCAAGGCAGAAGCGACTCTCATCGCTGAAGACGACACGTCTCCATTCGTCCCTCCATTCACGCCTGTCGCGACACCACTGGAGGCGGGCTGCACGATGTTGGGGCGTGAGCGGAAGACGGCCTAACGGTGTGCGGGACCGTAGCCCAGCTTCATGGAGACGGTTGCGAATGGTCCTCGCCGATACCCCAGGAGCAACAGTGTCCCTAATTTGCTGGGAAGTGGCGGTGCGGTCCCCTACGGCACTGCGTAGGATCCTACGGTCTTGGCGTGCATCCGTGCGTCGCTGCGGTCCGGTCCCAGGTCGACGGGCACGTGCACCTTCCGCCGACCACTGGCGACAACATCGATGTACTGTGGAGACCTCACGCCCCACGTGTTGAGCAATTCGGCGGTACGTCCACCCGGCCTCCCGCATGCCCACTATACGCCCTCGCTCAAAGTCCGTCAACTGCACATACGGTTCACGTCCACGCTGTCGCGGCATGCTACCAGTGTTAAAGACTGCGATGGAGCTCCGTATGCCACGGCAAACTGGCTGACACTGACGGCGGCGGTGCACAAATGCTGCGCAGCTAGCGCCATTCGACGGCCAACACCGCGGTTCCTGGTGTGTCCGCTGTGCCGTGCGTGTGATCATTGCTTGTACAGCCTTCTCGCAGTGTCCGGAGCAAGTATGGTGGGTCTGACACACCGGTGTCAATGTGTTCTTTTTTCCATTTCCAGGAGTGTATTTTGAATATTAAAAAACTTTTTTCAGCCCTGCGTTTGTTTGTCATTGTTGAAATGATTCATGTTTATGAAAAACTTGGTTCTATATTGATGCAAGTCTCGTCTACAGTTCAAACTCTTTTCTTCGTAATACGTAAAATAAAACATATACAGTGAGATAGCAAGAGTCATGTGATACCTCCTAATATCGTGTCGGACCTCTTTTTGCCCTGCTTAGTGCAGAAAGTTGACGTGGCATAGACTGAACGAGTTGTTTGAGTTTCCTGCAGATTCTCGCTACCCGCGCCCGGGTTCCCGGGTTCGATTTCCGGCGGGGTCAGGGTTTTTCTCTGCCTCGTGATGACTGAGTGTTGTGTGATGTCCTCAGCTTAGTTAGGTTTAAGTAGTTCTAAGTTCTAGGGGACTGGTGACCATAGTGCTCAGAGCCATTTCCTGCAGAAATATTGAGTCATGGTGCCACTATAGCCGGCCATAATTGCGAAGGTGTTGGCAATGCAGAATTTTGTGCACGAACTGAGCTCGCAATTTTTTAAAAAAAATTGCTCTGAGCACTATGGGACTTAACATCTGAGGTCATCAGTCCCCTAGAACTAAGAACTACTTAAACCCAACTAACCTAAGGACATTACACACATCCATCCCCGAGACAGGATTCGAACCTGCGATCGTAGCGGTCGCGTGGTTCCAGACTGAAGCGCCTAGAGCCGCTCGGTCATAGCGGCCGGGAGATTTTTTTCTCTCTATGTGATTCATGTCGAACTATATGGATGGCCAATACATTCGCTTGCTTTGTCCAGAATGTTCTTCAAAACAATCAAGAACAACTGTGGTTCTGCGATATGGTGCACTGTAAGCCTTAAAAATGTCATCGTTGTTAGAGAACATGAAGTCTTTGAATGGCTGCAAATGGTCTCAAAGTAGCCAAACATAACCAGAATGCAACACATGCCATGTAAACACAGCCCACACACCATTATGGAACCACCACCAGCTTGCACAGATTTTTTACAGTTTGGGTCCATGGTTTCGGGGGGTCTGCGCCGCACTCGAACCCCACCATCAGCTCTCACCAACTGAAATCGGGACTAATCTGACTAGACCACGGTCTCCCAGTCGTCTAGAGTACAACTGTTCAGGCCATGGGTCCAGGAGAGGAGCTGCAGGTGATGTCGTGCTGTTAACAAAGGCACTCACATCGGTCTCTGCTGCCGTAGCCCATTAACGCCAAAATTTCGCTGCACTGCCCTAACAGATACATACGTAGCACGTCCCACACTGATTTCTGCGGTTATTTCAGGTAGTGTTGCCTGTCTATTACTACTGACAACTCTACTCAAACGCCACTACTCTCGGTTGTTAAGTGAAAGCGGTCGGTCAATGCATATTCCGTGGTGAGTGATTTGATTATAACAACATGATAGTGTCGTTGCTTTATCTAAATTCGAGTTTGTACAGTGGCCAACATACGATAGTTACTTTCGCGCACCATACTAAAATGGGAGGGTTAGCGTCGAATTGACAAGGGAACAGGGGAGGAATTTTTTTAGTAGCACTTTTTAAACAAACTATGAAGTTGTATCATTTACACAAGTGGTACGACTGATGATTGAAAGAAATTAACACAGGTTAACATTTAACAAATATAATTAAGTGAGATTAATGAGGACCAAAAATAACAGAAAAACGCACTAACTGGTTGTGAAGTGATGTTGAGACATTACTTCTGGCCCTACAACAGGTTCTATAAGGTAAAAATAAAAGATTAAGCAAAACCTAGATACAGCGCCACCTCCTGAAAATCGATGCTATGTTTCAGACTCTATCCGTAGAAATAAATACACTCAATAAAATGTGAGGATTAAACACCTAACACAATGACACTTCCGTAATTCTTTTATGTTTTATGAATTACGTTCCCGTGATTTACCTAAATCGCTTAAAGTGGTAACTTGGCTGATTCTCTTGGAAGAACCTGATCGATTTCCATCTCTATCCTTCTGCAAATGGAAATTTAGTTCCGAAATCACCTTTTTGTGTTGATACGGAGGTTCTATAAGGTAAAAATAAAAGATTAAGCAAAACCTAGATACAGCGCCACCTCCTGAAAATCGATGCTATGTTTCAGACTCTATCCGTAGAAATAAATACACTCAATAAAATGTGAGGATTAAACACCTAACACAATGACACTTCCGTAATTCTTTTATGTTTTATGAATTACGTTCCCGTGATTTACCTAAATCGCTTAAAGTGGTAACTTGGCTGATTCTCTTGGAAGAACCTGATCGATTTCCATCTCTATCCTTCTGCAAATGTAAATTTAGTTCCGAAATCACCTTTTTGTGTTGATACGGAGGTTCAATGGTGTCTGTCCTCTTTATGCTACTAGGGGGTTCCGTGATGGACGTTAGCTGTCAACCACAGCATATTCATCCGTGAAAAACCATATTCTGGTGGTGGTAGTTAGTGTTTAACGTCCCGTCGTCAAGGAGGTCATTAGAGACGGAGCTCATGCTCGGGTTAGGGAAGGATTGGGAAGGAAATCGGCCGTGCTCTTTCAAAGGAACCATCCCGGCATTTGCATGAAGCGATTTAGGGAAATCACGGAAAACCTAAATCAGGATGGCTGGAGACGGGATTGAACCGTCGTCCTCCCGAATGCGAGTCCAGTGTGCTAAACACTGCGCCACCTCGCTCGGTAAACCATATTCTGGTTACAACAAGCTGCACATTATAGTACTGCCGGTCTTCATGCTGTCGTGTTTGTCCCTAATCTTTTTTCCACATGTAATATTCCTTTGACGGATACAGTGATATACGCAGGAAGCGTGGACAAGTTCCAGACCATTGCAGCTCATTTAACTTCTGCATTATGCTCGTGAGATAACCGTCGTTGATTCTCCCTATTGCTAACGTATTGTAAACAAAAAAATGGCTCTGAGCACTATGGGACTTATCATTTGAGGTCATCAGTCCCCTAGAACTTAGAACTACTTAAACCTAACTAACGTAAGGACATCACACACATCCGTGTCCGAGGCAGGATTCGAACCCACGACCGTAGCGGTCGCGCCGCTCCAGACTGAAGCGCCTAGAACCGCTTGGCCACACCGGCCGGCCTATTGTAAACAAGTCAGACATTATTTGCATTTTAAGAGTAAGAAGAACAGAAAATAATGAAGTAACACTTATTTTGGGTATACAACTTAGGAGGAGCAAACAAGATTAAATTTGTACGTGACTGAGGGGTACACAAGGTATAGGACTGAGGAAAACACTTGGGAGGTGTTTTCCCACGAGTGCAGCACTCTGTGGGGCAGAAAACTAGACACCGAGACGAGAGGAATGGAAAAGCTAAAATCATTTGAGATGTGGGCGTGGATGAGAATGGAGAGGATAATCTGGAGAGAAAGAGTGACTAAGGAAGGGGAGTGCTGGAAAGGGTTGGTGAGAGGAGAAGACTGCTGCAGATTACAAGAGTGTTTGGGGGAGGAGAGATAGACGACATCAAGGGAAGAGGAATTTACGCAGACCTGAAAAGGATGGCAGAAGAGAGGGGAGCGTCGACAGTTACCACGTGAAAATCTCCCTGTGGGCAGAAAAAAAAGTGATGATGATGATGGGTATGCAGGATGCAAAACATAGTGCTCACACCTCTAGCAGCAACAACACCAACTGGGCATCGGACGTACGAGAAAATCCCCACTTCATCGCTATCTCGGAGATGCTGTGTCTCATCGCTCGTGTGTCGTCTATAACACCATGTTCAAACTCACTTAAATCTTCATAACCTGCCAGTGTAGCAGCTGTAACCGATGCAACAACTGCGCCATACACTCGTCGTCTTACATAAGCGTTGCCCACCGCAGTGCCGTATTCCGCCCGTTTGTATATCTCTGTATTTGAGTACGGATGCCTATACCAGTTTCTTAGACGCTTCGACGTATATTTTTAACTTACCGTGAAGCCAGTGGATGAATAAGAGTCGCTTTCTCTCATCGTTCTTGTTACAAACTTATTCATAATTAGAAATTATCACAACTGCACACACCACAAAACAATAAACTGCAGCCTTGCACTAAATTCAACTGCAAGTAAGAACGGATGTGATTAATAAACCAACTCAGCTCAGGTAAAGCCAACAATGTACAGTAGTTTGCCTTGGCTAAAGCACAAACCATTTTTCGTTGTGTGACTGAAAATCAAAATATCTTTCAGTTTCACTACACGGCAGTTACGTTGTATATAATTCCATTTAGGTGGTAAAATGGGTCCGGAACCCCGAGACCCCCACCTCCGTCCTTAGGCTACGACCTTGAACACGCACCAGAGGTTTTGTACACAATGGCATCACATATCGTGATGTCAGGTGCTAGGTAGTATGACGTCGATGAATCCAATCTTCGTACGTGGTGCTGCTCAAAGACTGCACACACAGGTACTTCCATCGTGATGCTGTATGCAGAACGTGGTGCAGTGTGGCCGCTGGGCCAAACACTGTCGGCGCAGTTCTCTCTCCTGTCGCGTCAAGGGAAGCTCCAATAATGGTCGTCGATTTGACAGTTCGTGTTGTCCAGATGTTGTCGTACGGCCTGAGCTGCGTGCAAGTGACGTGAATGTCAGATCCCCAGCGGCCGAGCTCACAATACGTCTGTCCTCACGTGCGCTAGGTAATAGGTGGCCTCTCGAACACTTCGATTCCATATTCTCATGAAGTTCGTGGGATCCGAGCCAGAGCGAGCAGCAATAGCGCCTAACGATAAGCCGCAATTTCAATAGACTACGGTACTGCCGCCGCTGAAATTCTGCACACGCAGGTGGTCGCCTCTCCTCCTTTTACGAGGCATAACATCACCACCAAACAAACAAACATCAGAATACGACATCTGAATGAAAAACCCGCTGCGTTATTTTTCTTTATACAGGGAGTACGGAAATTCCCGTTTCAAACTTCTAGGACTTGTAGAGGTGGGTGAGTAGATATTATTTTGAATAGCAACCCATGTACGGAAACGTACCGTTTCAATTCACATGTTTAAGTAATGCACTTCCGTTTGAGAAACTGAAATAGGGGTGACGCAGAACAATTGTTAGATAACAATTCGAAAGAAAACGTAACGTCACATCCATTTATCATTTAATCTCATTTGTTTGTATTAACACTAAACTATTGAGTGTTTATATTATCCCAAAACAAAAAGGGACCCAGCATACTGTACGTATAGGACAGTACTGATGGATTACAACAGCAGCTTGATGTGGTGACCACGGAGTGTGTTGTACATACTGTACATCCCACCTATACTCTTCAATTTTTCGTGCCAGCAGATCGTCCTTTCTACAGAAAATCGTAAATAAACTTCGCATACTACCCCACAAGAAAAAAATGGTTCAAATGGCTCTGAGCACTATGGGACTCAACTGCTGTGGTCAGAAGTCCCCTAGAACTTAGAACTACTTAAACCTAACTAACCTAAGGACAGCACACAACACCCAGCCATCACGAGGCAGAGAAAATCCCTGACCCCGCCGGGAATCGAACCCGGGAACCCGGGCGTGGGAAGCGAGAACGCTACCGCACGACCACGAGATGCGGGCACCCCACAAGCAGCAGTCCATAATTTATCCTACTGCGTACCAGGACAAGCAACTCTGAGACGTTTCTCTGTCCTTCAGCAGACGTTGACGATCTACACATCTGAATTGAAACCGTTGTAGAACGAAAAGGTACGTTTTCGGACATGGATCTCCTTCACAAGGCCTAGAATTTTGTAACGGGAGTTTTCTGACATCCTGTGTGCAGAATGTAGATGACATTACTTCTACCGGTTTTGTGCGGTTGCACTGAATTGCTAGTTACTTGTATTTAATAGCAGAAGTGTACTTCATGCCAAACTGAAATTTTTTTGCTTGCGTCTTCTAGGCCTAAAATTTTGGTGTTCAGCAGTGCATTTTGCCTTTCCGAATACGTCTGTTTTCAACGACGATTCCAAGGCAGTACAATTCTAGTAGATTAATAAGGATTCGGCGATTTTTCGTAGTTTTACATGAGTGTCAGTTCACCACGAGTACAGACATTTTCAGTTCGATTTAAATAAATCCAGGACCGTGGTCGAACGGGAGACCTCAGGAGACGAAGTTTGTTGGCGGTGCGTCGTTATAAAGGGAGGCGGCAGGGAATATTTATCTGTGACTTGGGTGGGCTTCACAGGACGGCGCCTGGTGCGTCCCTAACGGTAAACGGTCGATGCCATCTGAAGGACTTATAACGCAGTGGTGCGGCGTGCCGTCCTTACAGCGGGCGCGCGCAGCATTAAATATGTCGCTTAGCGCGCTATGATGTATGGCCGAGCCGCGCCTGCTTAGCATACCTGGCCGGAACCGCCATATTTGCTTTGCAGCCGCCGGCTGCTCCTACACTGTCAATCGGCTGCAGCGAGGATTCCTATCAAACAGCGAGGCACCCGCACGTCCTCCTTCCTTCCCTTTTTTTTTTTTTTTTTTCCTCTCCTTCGCTGTTACTTCTCCAAACAGAGTTAATATCGACAGCCTTTTCGTTTTTCTGTCGCTTACTACTTGTTGTTTCGAAACTTGACTGCCGAGTTCGTAACTTCCGTCTTCGTTTTTCTTTGCCTTCCTTTTGTACCGTTCACTTGGGCATTGCGCGACCCTCTTCATCAGTATTCGTTTCTCTTTGCAGCCAGGTGGACGGTGTTGTCAAACTGGATGGCAACTCCAGATGCAGGTGGACCCGTTGCTGCCTTATCTTTTCGCGACCAAGAGCCTCATTAGACCGAATAGGGGCAAGAAACACAAAAAGACAAACTGCTGATAGAAAGTGTGCCGATCAAAATATATGCTAAAGAAAGCATCCATATCACGTTTTATATATGCTAGCTTTTGCAGACTGAATGTAGCCAAATGACGCAAAAATTGCTATCTATCAAACAGAGAAGTTAAGAAAAATCATTGATAACGGCTTAGATAACCTTTGGAGTGAAGTAATGACCAATATTAGTCTATTTATCAAAATTCTCGACAAAATACAGATACGACAACTAAACTATCTTGAGGAGATAATAGAGGAAAACAGGTCTGACAATGATTTATTTCGCCGGCCGTTGTGGCCGAGCGGTTCTAGGTGCTTCAGTCCGGAACCGCGCTGCTGCTACGGTCGCAGGTTCGAATCCTGCTGTTCTTAGGTTAGTTATGTTTAAGTAGTTCAAAATGGTTCAAATGGCTCTGAGCTCTATGGGACTTAACATCGTACGTCATCAGTTCCCTAGAACTTAGAACTACTTAAACCTAACTAACCTAAGGACATCACACACATCCATGCCCGAGGCAGGATTCGAACCTGCGACCGTAGCAGTCCCACGGTTCCGGACTGCAGCGCCTAGAACCGCACGGCCACCGCGGCCGGCTAAGTAGTTCTATGTGTAGGGGACTGATGACCTCATATGTTAAGTCCCATAGGGCTCAGAGCCATTTGATCTATTTTTTTGATTTATTTCGGGAAGGAACACCAAAACCCTAATCGGTGTACGAGACTTCGCTAATGATCTTACTACAAGATTAAGTCTCCCATAGCACCAGCTTGCATGCCTAAGAACCATTTATGATATTACTAGGCATTTTTGAAACCAAAACACTATTCCCCAAAGTCAACAGAGGATCTGAAAAGAGAGAGAGAGAGAGAGAGAGAGAGAGAGAGAGAGAGAGGGAGGGAGGGAGGGCCAATTCATTAAAGGAGTTTTAGGGAATAGTTACAAGAAGAACTTCCAGAAAAGTATCTCCACCAAATAAGTCTGCTGCAAAAGCGATTAAGCTATGCGAAAAAAATTGCTGTGACTGAAATGATTGAGTAGAATCAGTTTGTTTAAGTAGGTCTTCGCTTTTCATGCAGAACAGAAACATATGGTACTCTGGCTTTTGAGCACCTAAAAATACCTCCATGAATGGAAATCATATCAGAAGATGCCTCCAATGAAGCTCTCTTCCGAAAAGAGATAGTGGCCAGCCGTATAAATCAAAATCAAAGAAGCGCAAACTGGATCTCGTGCAAGAAATTACGCAATTTTGGGAGCAAAAAGAAGCAAATAACTTTGCCAGATAAAAAAAGCCTTAACACATCTGCATGAGTGGGTTGCCGATGACTGTGTTGTGGTTTAAGCCCCAGAGACACACGAATATCACACAGTTCAGAAAGTCGTAGATCAAGATGAGAATGATAAACTGAAAATGTGAATAGAGAAAATAAAACCACTACAGCAAAACGTTAATGAAACTCTAACACTTCCCTACCTATTTTGGCTACGGTAAGAACTTTAATGGATATCAGACATACATGAATACGGATAACACTTTTTGCTGCATAGTTTATATGGAAACCTGTCTCAGATTTTATGTGTTTCAGTTTCTTAGTTTACATACGAAAGGATAAATCTGAAACAAGAGTAGTTTATTAAGTTAATTGATACTCATCACATCAAAAGTAATGGGTGCTTCCACAAAGCCTTGATGCAACAATACTTCGTTAGGATCCACCGTAATTTAGCATTTACATTGTAATTTACCAATCCATAGCTTTTTCATGGAAATGCCAAAGTGCAATCAGTTTAGAAAGGTCTGGATCATCGTAAAAATTCGGTCTCAGAACCTCAGCTTCCCACAAGTTAGAGCGATTTGATGGTTCTTGTGTCATCACACGTCTCTAAAGGCAATAAGCCCTGCGTTTACCCTCACTTTTACATTACTTGCTTTGGTAGGTTTTGTCAGCGATAAAATTCAGCAAGTTAGTAAACACACTGCACATCTGGTGCATCTTTATAACATTTCGTATTCTAATCAGTGCTCACCGAGATTGCGGCAGCACCTAGGCAGTATTGCGCAATAGCAGGATATAGCCCCCTGACGCTTATGATGTGCGCAGCACCAATTATTACAGAGAATCAGCGATTGAACTACCTTGATTCGACTATCGATGTTAGTAACCCTGCAAACCATTCGACCTTAACAGTGCTCTACATGCCACGTCAGTTTCCTCCGAAGCTAAGGCCGTTAATTTGTGCTAGTAAGGTGGCTTTCTACCCAGTTCGAATCCTCGTGGTGACAAAAATTTTCAGTCTCAGCACTTGGCTATCACGAGGTGGATAAATGTTGGTGAGCATTTCCTGATATCTGGCAGTGATCACAAAGCTATCCGCAACGACTGAGGGCATCGGTGCGTGTGACACGTTTCACAACCATTGGTATGTGCTATGGCAGTATTTAGATTAATAACTCTCGTTTTGCTGTCACAAGGATGGAGGCTATGTGCTAGCATTGGGATGTACTATCGACCTTCGTTTCACTCCGATAAGGATCCACAGTAATTCAGACACCAGGCTACTGATGTCAGTCAGTGACTGTATTATCAGTCTCATTAGTACATTTCATTTAAATTCTCACAGATTTAGTTGAACTTTTTCTTGGACAAATTGTTCAGAATTTTTAGTAGGATCGACTAAAGAAAACACTTCAAATATATGTTGTACCTGAAACGAGGAAGGGAAGAGGCTAGACTTCGTGCTCCAGTGGCTAATTACAGTGTAAATATTTTTGTTGCATGTGCTCATCTCGAACACATGTTTCACAAAAGCGAACAATATGCTCATATGCTACCTTCAGATGCTTCTTTCATTCAATTCACTTTCTTCACTGTCTAGCTTAGCGGGAAGGTGGACATGCCATATGCCAACTCACTCACTCACTCACTCACTCTCTCTCTCTCTCTCTCTCTCTCTCTCTCTCTCTCTCTCTCTCTCACACACACACACACACAATACCTCAACTAGGTCAGAGACAAAGTAACAGGGGTGTAAGTGGCTGTGTAAACTCACAGCGGTGCAGCTGATTGATGCACTGTCGTGCAGCTCCGTGTAACGCTCCCTAACTTCCAGGAAACACAAAGTCTAGTTTATGGGAGGAGCCGACAACGATAGCGATACTACTGATTGAGAGAAATGTTTATTCAGTGGGTAAAATTCCACGAAGTACCCTACAAACCCGACAATACATGCAAGCACAAACTGGCATCTAAGTTATCAAGGAAACAATTTATAGCATACTAAGTTAAAACGTTCTTGTCTCCAGGTGGGTGAGTTCGTCGAAATGGTACAACGTATGGACGTGTATCACTCTATTTTTGTGGCAAACGTTTTATTGGAAATTTGAAAATTTGTGGTAAGGTCTTATGGGACCAAACTGCTGAGGTCATCGGTCCCTAAGCTTACGCACTATTTAATCTAATTTAAACTAACTTACACTAAGGTCAACACACACACCCATGCCCGAGGGAGGACTCGAACCTCCGACGGGGGGAGCTGCGCGGACCGTAACAAGGTGCGTCAGACCGCGCGGCTACCCCACGCGGCCAACCGTTTTATGTGTTTAACTTGCCAGGACAAACAGTGACACCATACACACATCCTACCATTAAATTTCAACACCAGGAAGGATAATAAATAACGTGATTTTACGTACCTTGCTTATGTCGTGTAGTAGGAGGAATCTATGATTAATTTTGCAAGTTATTTTGGGGTAAACAAAAATGGTTCAAATGGCTCTGAGCACTATGGGACATCTGATGTCATCAGTCCCCTAGGACTTAGAACTACTTGAACCTAACTAACCTAAGGACATCACACACATCCATGCCCGAGGCAGGATTCGAACCTGCTACCGTGGCGGTCACGCGGTTCCAGACTGAAGCGCCTAGAACCGCTCGGCCACATCGGCCAGCGGGGTAAACAGGAAGTAAAACTTTTCTGTACGATTTCGTACACAATACTAAGGAGAAGTGGACTGCAGACTGGTAAAGCAATAGTCGTCGTAGGAAAACTGGGCAGGAGTAGATACGATTAGCGAATTAGTTAACACAACAAACAAAAGATTTACTAAACTTGTATTTCTCCAAGGAAACAAAGACATTAAAACAATGTAGTGAGAAACAGTCCAGCTATTACAACATCAGCAACGATGGAGTCGAGGCAGTGAGTAGGCGTCTTCTGCGTAGCGTCCTGAAGCGTAGTGCCTCCAAGAGCGAGTAGGGGTGAGCGGCTGCTGCAGGCCGCCCTATATTGCGGCGGCAGAGGGGCTCATGCTAGAGAGACGCTGGAGGCGTGGCACAGCAGGCGTATTCCATTGGGTCTGTTGGATCCCGCACGACCGTTATCTGCGTTGGACGGAAACTTCCAAATTCCATCGCCAGCTGTGATAAGCCGTAGGGTGGTATCAATACGTGATACCACAGAAACATACACTGCTGCCACATCTGGCAGCAACAAGCAATGGCTCTAACCTGGCTGTCCGTCGAGTGAATCTGGGCCGGAATGGAAGACACGGGTATATCACTCAATGCGCCTTCGGCTCAGTTAGTAGCAGTGGTTTACGATTGATGGTGTGCCAGTCTCTCGACAACCCACGTCCCAACGTTGTCGTTGGAGACAAATGTAGAGAAATGTTTGCCTATGGAAAGAATCGAATACCCTCTGTATCGATGTGTGTCTGGATGGCGGAGCTGGCCGGAGTGGCCGAGCATTACAGTCTGGAAACGGGCTACCGCTACGGTCGCTGGTTCGAATCCTGCCTCGGGCATGGATGTGTGTGATGTACTTAGGTTAGTTAGGTTTAAGTAGTTCTAAGTTTTAGGGGACTGATGACCACAGCAGTTAAGTCCCATAGTGCTCAGAGCCATTTCAACCATTTGATGGCGGAGCAACATACTGTCTTGTGTTACCTTGTTGAAAAATAACGTCACCGAGTTCTCAAAGAAATTCCACAGAGGCTGGCCTTAATAAGTAAGAAATGAAACGCCTACCATCCAAAATTCCAGCGATGTGATCCACGGGCGACCGTGTTGAATAGCTAACAGCACTCCGTATCATCATACTAGGTGTTAGGCGCATATGACAACAATGCGTGTTACCTGGAATCGCTTCTTCCCCTCGGAATCTTCCAGATGAATATGTCCATAATAGTGCTCTACGTAGAACAACGATTCATCTGAATAGATGACATGGTGCCACTGTTGTACCCAATGTTGTCACTGTGTGCACAACTGTTGACTGTCTCTCTGTTTTGCTGCGTCGTTGGAAGCCACAACAGTGGTCTTTGTGCTACTAGTTCTTGGTACTCCAGACGCCATTGGGTTATCTTTATAGATAGTTGTCTTGCTGCAAACAACCTCATCTCCTGACTCAAAGTACGTCAGTGGCTGTGCAATTCTGCACGGCCGAGCGAACAACATATCTGTCCTTTCGGGCGCTGGATGTGAGACGCCGCTAAAACCGTGCATAGTGTTAGGTATGGCCGTCCTCAACCCATCGATTCCGCTCTCGCGTGACAACCGTACGATCCCGACGGAGGAGAGAAGCATTATCGGAAGGAAATACCGCAGAAGACGTTCGATGGCACTTCTATTAAGTTCTTTGTATGGTTAACCTGAAACGCTAATTATTTTTATATCCAACCACGTAGTACATTTCCTGTCCTTCTGACATCTTTTGCACGACGCTTTGCTAGCAATGTAACTGACGCCATGCCTAAGACGGTGTCGCACAATATTGTGATTTATATCTATGGGCTTGTTACAACATTGCGCTAAGGTAACAAAACTATTGGGATGCTTCCTAATATCGTGTCAGCCCACCTTTTCCTTGGTCTCGTGCAGCAACTCGACGTGGCTGGACTCACCAAGTCATTCCAAGTCGCCTGCGGAAAAATTGAACCATGCTGCCTCTACAGCCATCCATAATTGCGAAAGTGTTGCCTGTGCAAGATTTTGTGCACTAACCAATCTCTCGATTATGTCCCATAAATGTTCTATGAGATTCATGTCCTGAGGTATGGGTGGCCAAATAATTCGCTCTAACTGTCCAGAATGTTCTTCAAACCTGTCGGGAACAATAGTGACCCGCTGACACGGTACACAGTCTCCAAGTAGCCGAATATAACCATTTACAAACCAATGATCGTTTCAGTTCGATCAGAGGTCCCAGTCCATTCCATGTAAACACAGCCCACACCATTGCTCAGCCACCACCGGTTTGCATAGAGTCTTGTTCACAACTTAAGTCCACGGCTTCGCAAGGGCTAACATCAGCTCATAACAACTGAAATCTGGACTCATCTGATCAAGCCACGGTTTTTCAGTCGTTTTGCGTCGAATCGATACAGTTACGAGCCCAGGAGAGGCGCTGCACGCGATGTCGTCCCGTCGATCGTCTGCTACCGTAGCCATTTAACTCCAAATTCCGCCACACTGTCCAAAGCGATAAGTTCATCGTACGTCCCACATTGATTTCTACGGTTATTTCACGCAGTGTTGCTTGTCTGTTAGCAGTGGCAACTGTACGCAAACGCATCTGCCCTTGGTTGTTAAAGTGAAGGCTGTCGGCCACTCCGTTGTCCGTCGTGAGAGATAATATCCGAAATTTGGCACTCTCGGCACACTCTTGACACTGTGGATCTCGGAATACTGAATTCCCTAACGATTTCCGAAATGGAACGTCCCCATGCGACTAGGTCCAACTACCATACTTCGTTCAAAGTGTGTTAATTGCCGTCGTGAGTCCACATTAGCCGAACACCTTTTCACATGAATCACCAATGCACTGTTCTTTTATACCTTGTGTGCGCGGTACTGCCGTCATCTGTCAATGTCCACATCGCTGTCTCGTGACTTTCTTCACACAGCAACCATCAGCAGGAGTGTTATGAAACGTGGACTGTTCAAGTGTACAGAAAACACACATAAATTCCATGCGAAAAAAGAAATGAGAAGGACAAAGGAAGAGAGATGGATGACTAATTGTACTACTCGGTAATGACAAGATTTACTAGTGGCTGTCTCGCTTTCATCTATGGGTATTGTCTGTCACATTTTAGGAATAATGTGCTTTCAAGATTTTCGGACAAGTATACATAAATGTGTGAATAAGGTTTCTCTTCATTATGACATATATTAAATTTTCTTGCCGTTGTATCACGGATGGACCTTCCGAAAATTGCTCTGAGCACTATGGGACTTAACATCTATGGTCATCAGTCCCCTAGAACTTACAACTACTTAAACCTAACTAACCTAAGGACAACACACAACATCTAGTCATCACGAGGCAGAGAAAATCCCTGACCCCGCCGGGAATCGAACCCGGGAACCCGGGCGTGGAAAGCGAGAATGCTACCGCACGACCACGAGCTGCGGACAGGACCTTCGGAAGAAAGATCGACTACACAAACAGGAAACAAAACAAACGAGATTGATAACATACACCAGGGTCTATTTCTTGTGGTGCATTAGTACGCAGCTTTTTTTTTTTTTTACTGTGGACCAGGTAGTTATGCCTAGAAAGTCTCATCAGTATCGGTACAGTCGGTGAATGTAGACGACCAATTAACTACAGATGTGTTTTCGCAATAGCACTAACAATGTCGTGAGCCAAGTTTGAAGCAAAGAAAATGAGAATGATGATTCAAATTTAATGTACGTGCCATATCTGATCAGTTAATGATGGCCACCTTCAAATCAGGGTCCAACGAATTCCACGCACGTCTGGGTTCGATCATTCCACTACTAAAAATATTCATGTGCTTTTCGGCAAGCTTGAGCATGAGTTCAACCTTTTCTAGTTCCAAGTGTTCGCCTGTAGATTACTGTCAACGAGTTGATCGATTGTGATGAAACTAGTCGCAGCGTTAGGACACGGTGTTACTCATTTGTCACGACGGAGAGTTCCTTCGTAACGAGAATAGTCTCCTTTTTTTGGCCAGACCTTATAATGTTCGAAACAGTGACTTTAGCTTGACTCATTAAGCTGCGTGGATGTGTGCACCGAAAATTCGGATCAAAATATTCTGACCTTGCTGCAGCAGCCTGGGGCGTTAACGCCGGACATTATGAACGCTGATGTGCGCTGGTAAGTGGATTTTAATGCCACGGTGCACCGAGAATCGTGACGCTCCGTGTTCTTTGCTATATGAAGGCCTACCGTATACCGTTGTAGAAAACTTTTAAGGGAAATTTCTCTTCGTAGTTGCAATACAGCGCTGAGTTGTCACGCATACCTGTTAATTCTAAGGACTTCCACAGCCAATTATTGGTAAACTGAACAGTAAAAAAGTACGCAAGGTGTAGATGACTGGAATAAATGGTGATATACCGGATCTACACAAGGAGTTGAAACAAAAATGAATTATTAAATCTGTTATCTGAATCCGTAAGGGAAAGTTAGGCTCAAATATTGTTTTTATTGTTTTAAGAACGACAAGGCGATTAGAGACTGAGCAAAGGAACGCTTTAGATAAAGAAATCGGCAGTGCGATTTAGACAAATCACAGAAAATCGTTATCTGGATGACCTGACTTGGATTTGAACCGCCATCCTCCCTAACGCGAATCCAGTAACTCGCCTTGCTCGATGTCATTGGCGAGCTCGATAACTTACACTTGTCTGGACCGCTGTAGTCGGAGGTAACCTGTTCGAATCCTGGTAGTGGAAGAAATTTTCATCGTTGATGTACAGCCCCGATTACCAGATTTTTTTGCCAGTCTCTTGGGTTTAAGACTAAAACACTCTGCAAGGTCGCAGGCAGAAAAAGCATATGAGGCTGTCGATGGTAATGCGCCCATAGAATGCGGAAGTCTCTGTCTCTCATCATCACCGTTAACCCCTTAGTTGCTGTGGGCTTGTATACATGTCCTACCGTGCCGTTCCTCTGGTGTTATGGACGTGTGTATGCGCGCCGCTTGGATTTTCCTACAGTGCTATGGATCTATGGATGCCTGAATGCGTCCTGAGCTAGCAATCCGTCATTGCTGCAATGAATAAAGAAGTTTCGAGTATTTATCCTACAACGTGTATGCCTGACTGTTTTCAAAAATCTCTTTTCTGTATCTTGACTCGTTTATGAGATATGACGATTTTTCATGACCACCTGATCCGCGATGTGCTAGGGCGTGAAAGGGCGGGTCGCGCGCAACTGTTTTTGGATTTAAATCCCAATAATCTGAGAACGAAATGAAATAGTCTTTTGCTCTCAGTTTTATATAAAATTTCTATATCTGACCTACATTTCATTCCTTGCAATGTAAGAGTTTAAATCAACCACATGCAAAGTTTACGCAATACGTTTTTATCTCTGCGACCTCTTTAAAATTGCGTGCAGTGTTTTACGTCATTTAATGCAGCGCAGTAAATATTACGGATAACTAAAAGAAATTTAGTTCTTTTTCGAGTGGAGATATAAGTCTGTAAGAGGTGTAGGAAATAAATTTTTTCACGTAATAGTTTTCTAAAAATCGAATGATAAGTATTTCATACCGTCTGGAACGCCGTCTGTTAGTACTAACACCAGCAGTTGGCGAGCAGTGCGGCCATAACAAAAGCCTTTCAGCACGGAACGCAAAGACCGGGGCTGTAGTAGTGAAATGGTTGGTAGCACAAACATAACACTAAAGTCTTTACGAACTCATCACAGTACCTACACTACACTAAAACACCTGTGATAGAGCACTCACTAGGGTGGCTTTCATTTATCAAATTTGATTTTTTCTCTGACCTACCTCCTAGTTTGGTTCAGTTTATGAAACGTCCCCTTAGAAAAATTGTACATGACTGTGCTTAAACTGACACACAATATTTTTTTAGCGCAACGCAACCTGACTTTCAATAATCCCTACAAAAGAATGGCCCTGACTAACATTAACCTATACCTTTCACAAATCACTTACCTCACAAAAATCTTCGTTACTCGAACTACTGCAATACAGCGAGCGCCACTACTGCCAGCTAAATAAAAGATTCAAACTACGGAAGGCACTAACTACTGATAGGCATAGTTAGCAAATGAAAGATTTTAATAGAGAACAAACAATGTATTTACCTTAATAGTCATAATATATATAGCAGTTTATGACATCCATTCTTACAAATGTACTGTTTCTGATGGACACACCTCCAGATTATCCATTCTCAAAAATCCGCCATCTCACATCCCCACATCCACCACTTCTGGCGGCTCACCTCCAACTGCGCAACGCTACGCGCTGTTAACGTCCAGCTGCCCAACACTACAATGGCAGACAACGATGCAAACTAGCCACAGACTGCACACAGCACAGCCAGTGATTTTCATACAGAGCGCTACGTGGCGTTACCAATAAGAAAATTTAAACAGCCTACTTACAAGTTGTACAGAAAATGCACTGTGTGTAATTTAGGGTAAACAGTAAAAGAGGAGGTCATATGCTTAGGCCCATAATTCTGAAAAGAAAAGGAAAATGTAATTTAGTCTTTATCTAAAATATATTACACTGAAGTGGCTGAGTAGCCAACTGCTTCCAAGTTAATAATTAAATTTGTTGTATTCATTTTAGTAATTCAGTTTATAGCACTACTAATTCCAACGTTCTTGAGGCTAATAAGATGACAAAATCAACTTTCTGTTATAAATCTGTATTCTTTGAGAGTCGGATATTGTATGTCCAGCGAAAACCGTTCTGTCGCCTCTGACAGTGGAATGCATGTACTGGTACTACTGTCGCTAAGATTGTAGTGTATGCAGCTTTCAGACATGGTAATATCGAATAAAACAAGGGAAAAATGTCCAGTAAACATGCGCTCTAAAATGCATACCTAAGCAGCTATGCCAGCCGAAGTGGCGGAGCAGTTCAAGGCGCGCCGGCCGCGGTGGTCTAGCAGTTCTAGGCGCTCAGTCCGGAACCGCGCGACTGCTACGGTCGCAGGTTCGAATCCTGCCTCGGGCATGGATGTGTGTGATATCCTTAGGTTAGTTAGGTTTAAGTAGTTCTAAGTTCTAGGGGACTGATGACCACAGATGTTAAGTCCCATAGTGCTCAGAGCCATTTGAACCAAGTTGTAGGCGCTACAGTCTGGAACTGCGCGACTATCAGACTTGGACTATAAGACCAATTGTGTGATTGGATTGAAGAGTTCCTAGATAACAGAAAGCAGCATGTCATTCTCAATGGAGAGAAGTCTTCCGAAGTAAGAGTGATTTCAGGTGTGCCGCAGGGGAGTGTCATAGGACCGTTTCTATTCACAATATACATAAATGACCTTGTGGATGACACCGGAAGTTCACTGAGGCTTTTTGCAGATGATGCTGTGGTGTATCGAGAGGTTGTAACAATGGAAAATTGTACTGAAATGCAGGAGGATCTGCAGCGAATTGATGCATGGTGCAGGGAATGGCAATTGAATCTCAATGTAGACAAGTGTAATGTGCTGCGAATACACCTGTTTGCTTTTATGGACACACTGGGGCAGTATGTAGCTTTGACACAAAATTAATAAATTTTAGGCCTATTTTTGCTTGCTATTTAGGACTACTGTCTTTTAGACCTTACGAGTTCAGGGAAGTTTCTAGATGTAGAGCTGTGTCTAGGAAAAATGCGAATTTTGCTTTCAAATATACCACATAATACGATGGATTGTTGAATACTGTTAGGTCCTAGTGGTTCCAAAGTGAAACAACTACCTTAAAACAATTGATTGTTTACTTTTAGCCAATTTTTTCTTGTTATCTTTGCTTACAGTGATGATAAAGGTTACTTGTGCGAAAAATTTTAAAATTATTATTTTTTTTTCGTGTTGCTGGGACTCAAAGATTAAGTTATAACACTCTGAAGACTGTCGATCAAGAACTGTACCAAACAGAATCTAACTTTTATTTCACCTTATACTCTTGGTGCCTTCTTTATGTAACACACTACAAGAATAGTGCTTATAAGTTTATAAAATAAAAGAAATACTTTCTCTGATGATTTTATCTGCGAGACAGAGAGAGAGAGAGAGAGAGAGAGAGATCGTTACGGTTAGCACAGTTAGCAGTATCCGTATCATGAATCCTAGGGAATTCTCAGTGATTTCCTACTCGCGGGATAGTGGAGACACGCATGTCGACTGTGGACATGAGAGTGAGATCTGCTGGTGGTAACCGTGGGACCACCGGGCAGGTGCCATCTGTTTCCGGAAACTGAAACCCGCCGCGTCGGGGAGAGGCGTACGGAGCATGCAAAGCCGCCGCGTGGGATCTGTGTGGGGGTCCCGTCTTATGTGAAGCTAAGGCAACGTCATGTTTGTTCGGGGAGACAAAGAACCAGTCATTTCGATATCTGGCGCAAGTGCTGCATATATTGGCTGGAAAATATTACGTACTGCAGCAGCTATAACGTGTCAATCGATATAATCCTCATGAACTTCGTAGATCAGTTACCTTCTTTTTGCTGGAGTTACTGCTGTGTTGATATGTCGCCTTTCTCTCTCTCTCTCTCTCTCATACACACACACACACACACACACACACACACACACACACACACACACACACACACATGGATGTCAGGCACATAGCTCACGTGCGGTTGAAGCGGTATTGAATAGCATATTTCATGACAGGCACGTTCACCGGATCTGACGTCCCCGGATTTCTTTCCGTGGGGAAAACTGAAGGATATTTGCTATCGTGATCCACCGACAACGCCTGACAACAAGCGTCTGCGCATTGTCAATGCATGTGCTAACATTACGGAAGGCGAACTACTCGCTTTTGAGAGGAATGTCGTTACACGTATTGCCAAATGCATTGAGGTTGACGGACATAATTTTGAGCATTTATTGCATTAATGTGGTATTTACAGGTAATCACGCTGTAACAGCATGCGTTCTCAGAAATGGTAAGTTCACAAAGGTACATGTATCACATTGGAAAACCGAAATAAAATGTTCAAACGTACCTACGTTCTGTATTTTAGTTTAAAAAACCTACCTGTTACCAACTGTACATCTAACAGTGTGAGCAATATTTTTGTGACTATTACAGTGCCATCTATCAGAAAGCGAAAAAAGTGGTCCAACTAAAACATTCATATTTGTTTACGTACTACACGAATATGAAATTAAAAAAGGGGGGTTGCTATTTAAAAAAACGTAGTTGATATCCGTTTGACCTATGGCAGCGCCATCTAGCGGGCCAACCATAGCGCCATCTGGTTTCCCCCTTCAAGCTAGACAAGATTCGTTCTTTGTAGTTTTTTCGTTTGACGCTTATTTCGTGAGATATTTGGCCCGGTCACGGTCAATGGACCACCCTGTATATATGATATTAAGGATTATAAGAGAAAAATCACGATATCACAGAAAAATGTGCTAGAAAGCAGAGATTAAAATTTTAAATTTCGTATGTCTGCCTTCAGCGATGCTGGTAAAATAACTGGCATATACTTTTGTGATGTGGCGAATCCGACACTGAAGCCTAAACGATTGCATTATTCGTCATAAGAGTCAGAAAGCTCAAGAGCAGTTCTGAGCCGAATTAGCAGTGTTGTTAATGGAACCTCCATCCAGAGTAGTAGTAGTAGCAGTAGTAGTAGTAGTCGTAGTAGTCGTAGTAATAGTGCTACGTATAAATAAGGCCGTAATGGTGTACAGACCATAAGCTCCGGCAGAAGCTCGTCCGGTTCTCGTAATTGGTTCCTACAGTTACGTCAGAAAGCTTGGCTTCCGCTGCGCAGACTCAACTTTGCGCCGACCTCCTCGGACAACAAAGGCGGCGCTTAGCTTCCAGGAAATTTGAAACGAGCATCGACCCACGCGCTGCACCTCACGTCCCAGCACCCCGCTGCGATTTCTCCTCGCCTTGTCTTGTATTAAGTGAGGTCGTCCCATCACTTTCATGTTTCGTCAGGTATATCAACTGCTTGTGTAACCACCTCACGTCACCCTGTATTGTGCCTAGCAGATACTAAGAGCATGGACCAACATTATCCAGTTTCGGTACATACCCCTCATTGGAGCTGATGGTGCGGGTGAAACCTCTGTCATTTATTTTGCGAGCAAACTATTAATCGCAGTCGCGACTTGTTTTCCTTAAAAGACGATTTCTGAATGTGAAATATTTTATCACCTCATTCGCGTATGAGCCGTGTCACACGGTTTATATTTACTTTTTATGATACCGAAATTAACGGTAAACAAATACATAATATATTAAGTTATCAACAAAACTACTTTTACGCACCCTTCGGATTTTAAAGCGGAATTTCAGTGTAGTCTCGTGCAAATACAGAGTAGACCTAACTTCACATATAGTGTGTTCCAAACGTGTATTGTGTAAATTATACAGTGTGTTTTGACGTATGGGATCAATGCTCGGAAATTAATATTTCAAGCTGTACGATTTTTTGGATCAGCATCACCTGTGACACACACGTTTGCAAATTGTATACGTTTCACAACTAACACCAGCTTGTCACGTTGACGTTGGTGGCGCTCCCTAAGAAAACCTCGCGCAGTAGTGTCCGCGGCGGAGTTCGCAACTGCTTACAAATCGTGGCTGTTTGTGGAAGAGGGAGCATTACTTTTAACAAGAGCCTGGCTACTCGAATTTTGAATGGTGTAAGCAGGATGTGAAGCCGAAGGAACGTACAGTGAAAAGTTCGCGACAGGAATCACAGGCTATTTTGAATAAATGTTTCGCAGAGGAGAAACCGAGTTACTCAAGTCACAGAGATCTGATTTAGGTTCTCAAGCAAGAACTGTACTTACTGTATCCTATGAGAAAGTTGTGTTGGGTAATATGGATGGGGATTCATTTACCTGTACCTAAAATGCATACTTCCAAGAATGTGACGTGGGCATTACTGGATGTCAGTAAGCACTTAAGCCGAAAAAGGCCCCTGGGGTAAGAGACATTCCTTCAGAATTATTCAGATCCTTGGGAGGCTCAATCATAATAGAAACGTTCCACCTGAAATGCGAAGTATATAAAGCACGTGAAATCCTGTCTGTCTTCAAGATGAATGTGATAATTGCAATACTAAAAGTAAAGAAGGTATTTTTTCGCGTCCGTTCATCAGTTCATTAAATCATGGGTGCAAAATATCGACACGAATTATTTACAGAAGAACGAAACAACTGACCGAGATCCACCTCGGGAATGGGTTTCTGAGAAATGTAGGAACGAACGAGGTAATACTGATCAGACGACAGATCTTCGAATATAGGGTAAATAAAAGAAAACATACGTTGATAGCATTAGCAGAATTATATGAAATTTCTTCACAATGTTGACTGGAATACAGTCTTTCAAATTCTGAAGATAGCAGGAATGAAATTTATGAGTGAAACGGGCTTTTAGCCTATTGTCGATATTATTCAGTCTGTACATTGAGCAATCTCGAAGAGAAACCATGGATAAATTAGGAAACAGGATTAAATTTAAGGGAGAAGAACTAAAAACTTCGAACTTTGACAATAACATCATACTTTTGTTGGGAAAGGCAGATGGTTTGGGGGAGCTGATGTGCAGAATAGACAGTGTCTTTAAAAGAATTTAGGTGATGAACATGAACGAACTAGGGATAATGGAATGTTTGTGAATTAAAGAAGGTAGTTATGAGACGATATAAAACGCAGACTGGCAGCAGTGAAAGTGTTTCTGAGACAGAGACATTTGTTGCCTTGGTACACGAATAGCCTACAAGTTTTAGGAAGTCTGACTTGACGAAATTTGTCTACGACGTAGCCTTGTACCGTAACGAAACGTGGACTACTAACAGATCAGACAAGAAGGACACACACTGATGGAAAGAAAAATCCGCAACACAAAGAAGCAATTGTGCAACATAAACGAAAGTTAGCAGGTGGGTCTCCATATCCGAAAGCTAATGTTTATTCAGATTTCGCACAAGGCGCGTAACAGTGGCGCTAGTAGCGCCACTATGAGGATGCAAATACACGCTATAACGGTCGTGACCGTTAGTTACCATTGAGATTGGACGTGCTGAGCTGATGTTAGTCAAGGGTGCCTTTAACGCAACAAGATGCCATTATCGGTACTTCACTGAGTCTGAACAAGGTTGTGTGAGAGGACTACGAGAAGCTGGATGTTCCTTCTGCGATAATGCAGGCAGGCTTGTCAGGAATGTAGCCACTGTGCATGATTACTGGTAACGGTTGTCACGAGAAAGTGACCGGGCTCCGGAAGGCGACGTGGCACTACCGAGAGAAAGACCATCGTGTTCGCCGTGTGACTGGCGCATCGTACTCCATATACAGCACCACAGTGACATAATGAACGGTTACAAGTCGTTTATTTCACGGACAGCTCCGAGCCAGACGCCCTACAGCGTCCGCTCCACTGACCCTAAACCACCGACACTCGCAACTTCAGTGGTGGCAAGTGAGAACTCATTGGAGGGCAGAATGGAGCTCTGTTTCCTTCTATGACGAAAGCTGGGTCTGCCTCGGTGACAGTGGTGGCCGTGTGTGGGTTAGGAGGAGGCGAGCTGAGGGCCTGCAAAGCAGCCTGTCTCTATGATAGAAAAACTGGACCTACACCTGGAGTTACGGTCTGATGTGCGATTTCGTATGGCAGCAGGAGCACTCTCATAGTGATCCCACTTATACTGACTGCAAATTTGTACCTCAGTCTGGTGACTCGACCTGTTGTGCAGACATTCTAGAAAAGCATTCCAGAGTGTGGTTGCTAACAGGATAACGGTCGGCTACATGCCGGTGTTGGCACCCAACAGTCATTGCAGTGTGTCGACATATTGCCTTGACCTGCTCGATCACCAAATCTGTCTCCAGTCGAGCACATTGGGACATCATCGGACAACTCCAGCGTCGTCCACAACAAGCATTAACTGTCCCTGTATTGACAGACCAAATTCAACAGGCATGGAACACCGTCCCACAAACTGACATCCGGCAACTGTACAACACAGTGGTTGCACATTTGCTTGTTTACAATCAACACTCTGACGTTTGCACAGGTTATTAATTTACCAGAATTTCGCATTTGAAATGGCTTTCCTTGCGCTTACATTAACCTGTGATCTTTCAATGAAATCACTTAAATATGTTACCTAAACAAATGCTTTCCCGACATTTCATTACTCTACATTAATTATTTTTTGGTGTTGTGAATTTTTTCCGTCAGTGTAGAAGCTTTTGATAGTGGTGCTGTAGAAGTATGTTAAGATTACTGAAGATTATTTGGGTAGATGAATAACTAACTAGGAAGTGCTAATTCTGTTCGGAAAAGCAAGATCATTGTGGCAAATCTTCATTGATAGAATCCATCGGATGGTACAGTACATCCTGAGGCAACAATTAATCGTCAGTTTGGTGATGGGGTGAAGTGTGGAGGATTGAAGATCGAGGCAAACGCTCGACTACGGTAAGGTCGTTAAATGAATGTAGGTTGCAGCATCAAACCAGTCTTCGGACTGAAGACCACAACAACTACATTGTTAGTTAGCCTTAAAAGCAGGACTTCTTCCGAATGTCAGCACCTTCGAATTGTTTTGTGTTTAGTTGAGCCACGTGTTTAGAGGAAGTATACTTCTAACAGGTGAAAATGGTTCATTGTCATTACGCGTGTTGGTCCCCAGATTGTAATGCATGAGAACATGCAGTAGCCTTTCACTTACGGATTACCGAAGTTTCTTTGGCAAACGACTTGTTACTATAGTCAACCACGCGTCTGGTATTTCACGATCTTACCTCTCACTCGCTCTTATATTCTTCCAAACCTCAGTTATTTAGTACTGTGGGAAATCATTCTTCAGTGTGCTCTAATCTTACTACAACGTGCCAGAGTAAGTTGAGAACAAAGTATAGCACTTTTATGTTCTAATTTGTTAATATTTAACACGATTTACTTAGCAGAACTGTTACGAGCCATTTATTGCTCACTTATTTTGTGCTGTGAACGTTACTGGATCCCTGTGTTCAAAACTTACACCGCTGTTGATTGAAGATTTCAGTCTCAGTCCTTTTTCTTGTTTTGTTTCTATGTTCATCTTAATCGCCTATCAATCATACCTAATCTCGTGCTAAATAACATTTTCTGTTATGTCATTGGGAACCATTCCTGCTGAAAATCGACGGTTAGGTGCCAGTAATTGAATCAGGAAAAATGTTAGTGACGTATGGTAGAGTATCTGGAGCCTATAGACAGAGAAACAAGCTAGCCACTCAGATTGTGGTGCACACTACTACATCCAGCTTATTTACAGGCGGTGGACGAGAACATGGAGACATCTAAAACACCACACATTACTATGTCTAGTAAAGTGTAAGAAAACTGTTGGCATTCGAAACGGCTTCCAGCCGTCTCGAAATGAATAAATACAAGTGAAAAAAAAAGGTTCAAATGGCTCTGAGCACTATGGGACTTAATATCTGAGGTCATCAGTGCCCTGGAACTTAGAACTACTTAAACCTAACTAACCTAAGGACATCACACACATCCATGCCCGAGGCAGGATTCGAACTTGCGACCGTAGCGGTCGCGCGTTTCCAGACTGTAGGGCCTAGAACCGCTCGGTCTCCCCGGTAGGCAAATACAAGTCCTGTATGGTTTCCAGTGTAATATAATACTACTCTTCCTGCTAAATTGTGTCAAGTTCAGATGATTAACGTAGAGGTATACAGTGATCAAGCACCTTTCTCTTCAAATCAGACCACAAATGCACAATAACAATGAGATCCGATGACTGTGTGAGGTGTGACAATTCACCTTCTGTAGCTCACAGAGAATGATTAACTGCAGGAAGAAAAGCGTCGTTTAATCCTGTGGCTTATCACGAACGTATGATGACTATTTAGATGAAAAAATCCTTCGTTTCCAGGACTCTTTACTACTCTGTAGGAATAAGATTATCTACAAAAGCAGTCGAGATTCGTATTATACTGATAACGGTTCGCGTTTTGAAGTAAATTTTCTCTTGACAACACAGTTATATGATCTCATGCTGCTTCCCCTTTTGGTTTTATTTCATTGCTTTCCTGTCCTTTCCTGGGTTTGGTTACCCACAGAGAAAGCTGTACGTAAACAGTGATACAGTATGAATGAGATAATATTTGCATAACTGTCCACTATGTAGAGTTTGGTATTATGTATCACGCTTAAGGAGCCATTTGATCCAATGGAAAAATGCTTTTTATAGATTGCAGCCATGCCGGGAGTTAACCAGACCTTCAGACTCTAGTAGAAACCTGTAAAATAAATAGTTATAGGTACTGAAAGCTACAAACCATGGTCGTCGTTGCTGCAGGGTGGCTTGTGAGAATTAACGGCACAGATAGTCGTACCGTGGGTGCAATCACAATAGAGAGGTACCTGTGGAGAGGCCACACGCATATATTTCCAGAAGGGGGGCAGTAGGCTTTTCACTGATTTCACAGACAACTCTTTCAATGACTGACTGATCTGGCCTTGTAACATTTGGCAACATGACCTTGCTATATTGGTACTGCCAGCCGCTGAAGGCAAGGGAAAACTAAAGCCTTTAAACTTCCGTGGACATGCAGCTCCACGGTATGGCTTAATGACGGTGGCATCCTCTTAAAGTAAAATATTCGGGTCTTCAGACGGGACTTACTCAGGTGGAAAAAGAAGAAGAAGAAGAAGAAGAAGAAGAAGAAGAAGTAGTGTCCTACGGATCGGAGCGCAGAATGTTAAATCCCTTAAGGGGATACGGAATCGGATTTTGGGTTAAAAAATCGAATTTTTTTTTATTGGCGTATTATATTCTGCCATGTTTCCTCTTTAAAATGACGTATCATACATAGCTCTACTACAATTATAACTATTTTATTTTTATATATTTGTGAGATCGGGTATTGCGCTTTAGTTATACACGTCTCTCGTGGCTGACCATGAACTTTTTGGCAGTACCTTTAAAGTGACATGAATTCAAATATCCCGGTTTCCAGCGACTATTTATACACTAGTTGCCCGAAAATGTTTCTCTCTGGTTTCCTCAAGTTACTCTTTGACTTTGTGGCGGGACTGTTTTGTAAACAGTGTGATATAAGAAAGTAGTTGTTGTTGAGTTATTTCGTATTTAGTGCTTCATTTTTCGCAGTGAAAATGCCTAGAGCTAAAGCAAAAGTATTTAAAAAGCGTGTGAACTGGCAAAAGAAAAGAAATAATGATTCATTAGCAAAGCAAAGCAGTTCATCATCATCACTGTTGGAAAATGTGAATCCACTTATTACTGATTTGCCGAACGAACTTACACCAAATGAAAACAGTGCTTCTCATAAAAAACTAAGAGATTTGGAAGAGAAATATAATTTACTTGATAGGGGGAATGAAGTTTTTGAACTCATTGATACGAATATATTGTGTGAAGCTCTTGAAAACAGTTTGTGCTGCAAAAAATGTCATGGAAACGTTTCTCTGAAAGTAGAATCCCATGTTGGCCTGGCTGCCCAGTTTAATTTAATATGCAGTGTTTGTAAATACAGCTGTAAGTTTCCAAGTTCGGTTTCAGTAACTGTGAATAATGGATACAAGAAAACTGAACTTTATAGTGTAAATATTAGGTTAGTTTATGGATTGCGAGCAATTGGTAAGGGCAAAGCAGCTGGTGATATGCTATGTGGTGTTCTAAATCTTCCAAGTGCACCTTCAAAGTTTGAAGCTTACAATTATGTACTAGGATCTGCAGTTGAAGATGTAGCACAGAAGTCAATGCAGGTTGCTGTGGAAGAAGCAGTGGAAGAAAATGACGGCAGTCGTGACCTCACAGTGGCGTTTGATGGCACGTGGCAGAAAAGGGGCCACACCTCCAACAATGGTGTTGTAACAGCAACTAGTGTTGATACTGGCAAGGTTATTGATGTTGCAATAATGTCTAAATACTGTAGGTGCACAGGCAGGCTGAAAAATGAACACAGTGATGACTGTATTGCTAATTATTATGGTAGTAGTGGTGGCATGGAGGTTGCTGGGGTGAAGAAAATTTTTCATCGCTCTTCACAGTGGTATAATGTTCGCTATGTCAAATATCTGGGAGATGGTGACTCTAAAGCATTCAAAGAAGTTTTGGAAAGCAAACCATATGGGAACAGTGTAAATATAAGCAAACTTGAATGTATAGGACATGTGCAGAAGAGAATGGGTGCCAGGCTGAGAAGGTTAAAATCAGTTATGAAAGGGAAAAAACTAGATGATGGGAAAACCTTGGATGGCAGAGGAAGATTGACTGATTCCATAATAGACCACATTCAGAACTGCTATGGCCTTGCAATCAGGCAAAATACAGGCAATCTTGAAGAAATGAGGAGAGCTATATGGGCTTTATATTTCCACACCGCATCCACGGATGAGCATCCACAACATGGTTTGTGCCCCAAAGGTGAAAACAGCTGGTGTAAATACAATAGGGGACTAACAACAGGAGAGAAATACATTCACCACCACAGTCTACCATCAGCCATCATGGCAGAAATAAAGCCCATTTTCAGAGATCTGGCTGACAGAAGTCTTCTGATGAAATGTCTTCACGGAAAAACGCAGAACCCCAACGAGTGCTTGAATAGTGTGATATGGCATCGTCTCCCAAAAACAGTGTTTGTCGGAATTAATACACTACATTTTGGTGTGTATGATGCTGTGGCAACCTTCAATCTTGGAAATATAACTAAATGCCAGGTCCTTCAAAAGTTGGGTATGTGTGTTGGTTCCCGTACGGTACGTGCTATGTTCTTTTTAGATCAGCACAGACTAAGGCATGCTGATAATATAATCAAGACATTAGTGAAAAAAGCAAGACAGGTGCAGAGGGGTGCCAAAAGAAGACTTGAAGATGATTATGAAGACTGTGAAGGGGGTATTAGCTACGGATCAGGAATGTTTTAATCTTCTTTCTCCGTTTCCCGTAAGTTTACTTTTTATTTCATCTAGGAACATTATCTCAGGTACTGGTCAACCTAGAAGTCTGAAATTTTTGTGACGTAGTGACATAGGTCCCTATTACATACTGAAACAACGATTTTTTAATTACTTGATTTACAAAAGACTTAGGGGTGATAGTCTAGTAAAAAGCGATGGAAAAAATTTACTTAAAAATAAATGTACAATATCTCTGTAAGAAAATACTTTGACAATAAACTGTTGTTTCAGTATTGTTGTAACATATGAATGCACATACAGTAAAATTTTTACCTCTCTGTCTCCAGTAGTTTGTGAGAAAATGTTCCCTATAGTAGGCATATATTAACATTGCGGGGATAGGTGATTCCGTATCCCCTTAAAAGGAGTACGTCAGCCTCCGTAGCCGAGGTGTCAGCATGAGTGCATGACTGACAGCAATGCTAATGCTCTGGATTCGATTCTTGGTGCTGGTAGGGACTTCTCCTTCATGAAAGGGCTGGAACGGGGTGCATTCAGCATCGTGATGCCAGCTGAGGAGCTACTTGACCGAATAGTCAGATCTGCTAATCCGACAACGGCCGGGAGTGCGGTGTGCTGACAGCCGCTCTCTGTACTGCATCCACATGACGCCACTGACTGATGGATGTCACGGTGGTCGTTCGGGTCCGATTGGCCCATCTGTGGCCATAACGGTAGTGTTTATCTTCGCCTTAGAGAAGTGTGATGACAGAAGAAATAATATTCAGATCAGATGAGTACAGGGTTATCAACACAAACAATAGTGTGAAACTTGGTACACTTTGGTCGCATCCAGGCGTTTGATACATTTCCGAACTACAGCCCAACGAACCAAATACGTGCGTACAGAGTACTAAACGGACTGTGTGACTTGTTTGAATAGTTTCTAGCAAACAAAGCACAATGTCATTCTCTACACAGACATAAAAGTAACTTCGGATGTATTCCAAGAGAGAGTTACGATACAATTTCCTGCCACGATATGAACTGGTTTGCAAAACTTCAGGACGCAAGAAACTTTCACAAGAAGCGTCACTGTCAAATAACGTAGTTCGATGAAACTTGGACCGTACATAGGAAAGACTGTCTCACAATAGTGCAGAAAGTAAGACGAAGAGAAACGACACTTTTATTCAAAGTCAATAATTACACTTAAATCAACGAGGATTATGATGGTCCCGTGGATATTACAAATGGAGGAACTTGGTTCTTAATAGGTTGTGTGGTCACCACGGACAGCAGTGCATGCTCTGCAACTGGCTTGCATGCTGGCTACAAGGTTGGAAAACAGTTGGAGTTGGGGGTTCCATCCCTCCATCGCTGTTCACAACTGCTGGGTGGTCGTTAGTGCTTGTAGACGTGCTGCAGTGAGTCTCCCAAACACATTCCACACGTACTCTATGCGATTTGAGTTTGAGGAATGGGCAGGTCAGTCCATTCGCAGAATATCCTCTCGTCCCAAGAGCACCACAACCTGCGCTCCTCTACGCGGTCGCGCATTGTCATCCATACCAACGAGGTCAGGTAGGATGGACCGCTGAAAAGACGCACATCGGGAAGAACAGTGTCACAATAACCTGCTCTTTGTTTTCGACTTAAATCCCATAGTGCATGAGTGCCATGCATTGAAGAGACGTCTTGCAGCAAGTCCACATTCATCAGCGACCATGTCCTACCTTTTGCAATGTCCAGGGTACCATCATGTACCGCAAAGACTTCGGTGTAATTACTGTCTTTGAATTGACGTCTTATTACTGTTCGTCTCACTACGTATTTTTTCCAGTTGCATTCTGCACTGGACTGTACGAGTTCTTCCCATATATGTATTGAGACACAAATTCCGTCCACACAAATTCAGGATATATAAAACCAAATTTCAAGCTTGCAATAGATTTTATATTGAACATACAGGAAGAAGTTTCGGAATTATATATCGAGAAAATAACCAGGAATTTCGGTACAAATCCATTCACTTACTTCAGTCACATAAAAACAGAAAACTACGAAGTAGAACCTAGAGAACGAGCAGTGGAATTAGTTCACATAATGCCGAAGGGAATAACCATGAACATTTTGGAAGAGATATAAATTTATATTACACATATAAGTACCCACAAAGCATATTAAACGAACAAACTGATTATAAACGCAAGCACTAAACTTAAAATCTTATTAACATCGTAAGTATAGATAAACTATAAACATACACAGGATATAAAACAGAAACGAAGGAGTAGTATATGCATCGGTATAGGACAAAACCCCCCACATTTTGAGTAAAAGTTGACGCCTTTCTGAACTCGCGTCTTCTTAGGCGAAAGATGGCGGTCACTTTTTTGGGGTCGCTTTTTTGCGAAATCTTAGTAACTTTACGGCGCTCTTCTAAACGGAAACTTTTTCCCAAAATGTTGGCGACTTTTTGGTGGTCAACTTTTTGCCGACGCTATTTTGCGAAATTTTGGTGACTTTACGGCGACCTTCTAAACGGTAACATTTTTTCAAAATGATGCGACTTCTTGGCGAGCAGTTTTTGGCGGTCACTTTTTTTGCGAAATCTTTGGGACTTTAAGGGCGTCTGGTGAGGACGAACCCTCATCTTTTTGACGAAAAAAGATGGCTAGCACTTTTTGGCGACCGCTTTTTAGGGAGCACTTTTTGGCAGCCACTTTTTTTGGACGACTTTTACGGCGGCCACTTTTTGGCGGCCCCTTTTTGTGGAACGACTTTTTGGGTGCCACTTTTTCTGAGGACGCTTCTTCTGGAACGGCTATTTGGCATCAGCTTTTTTTGCGAGCAATTTTTGGCAGCCGCGTTTTGCGCAATGACTTCTTTGCGAGCATTCTTTTCAGGGTGCAAATTTGCGACTTCCAATCGGTCCCAGCCAGTCGCCGGTCAGCAGCAATTGGCGAGCTGTCTTATATGAAAATTGAATTTCATAATTGAAATATTTTATGTATGTAATAAAATGGCTACGAAAGGAAAAGGATTGAATAATTATACTATGCAAGAACTAAAAGATGAAGCGAACAAAGTGGGCTTAAAAGGTTATTCAAAGCTGAGGAAACAGCAAATTATTGACCTTATTAATAATGCTCAAGTGAATGAGAAAAAAAAGAAGAAGAATCTATTCAGTCACTGACTGAACAACAACAACTTATTCAGATGATTATATTCTTAAAATTTGAACAATTATACGAATTGTATTCAACAAATGAAACATCCGCTGCAATAATTGCTGATTACATAAAAAAAAAGAAAATCCATTCAAACGTTCGGAATGGAGAGGTATATCAGGATGGGAAAAACTATCTGAAGATTTCATGAGAGACTTTTAAAACAAATTAGATTGGACTGAAATATCATGTAATCAAAAAAGTCTGAAGATTTTATGAGAGGGTTTCTAGACAGATTATACTGGCATCACGTATCAAAACATCAAACGCTGTCTGAAGAGATCATGAGAGAATTCCAAGACAGATTATACTGGTTTCTACTATCATCATATCAGAAACTGTCTCAAAATTTCATGTGAGAATTCGCAGATATTAGACTGGGAATTTATGTCAATGCATCAACAAATGTCTGAAGATTTGACACGAGATTTCCTAGATAGATAATTCAGGAATGGTATATCGCTCTGCCAAACGTTGTCTGAAGATTTTATAATGCAATTTCAGCATAAAGTAAACTGGGAATTAATTTTAAAATTTCAGTACCTGTCTGGATCGTTTAAACAATAGATATTATGCCCATATCAAATACTGATCGAACAATCTGAAAATGACTGTCCTATATGCTTAACAAACGGAAATGGCAATCTGGGCTAACAAAACGCAAACACCTTTTTCATATAGAATGCGTTGACCTTTGGTTAGCAATGCAAAATAATTGTCCAGTGTGCAGATCAGTTATGAAGAGAAATATCGAGTGAACATTTTTAATGGATCAAGGGCCATTAATAAAATATCAGCAGTGAATAAAGTCCTTCTTCGTTGCCCCTTACCTCCGTCTGGCAGTCGGGGTTAAAAGTTCTCAGTTAATTTTTTCGTGCTTAAGTTCATAAATCAAATTTCTCTTCCCGTACATAATGACTTACGGCAAAGTGCCATCAGGAATAGGTTTATTAAAAGTCGCTGACAGTTTCATGGGTGTCTTTTGAGCAGTGACAACTTTCTTGCACCTGCTCATATCGATAAAATAAATGGTATATAAATTATCGAAAGTATATGAACTAATTTTAGTGCCATTACTCGATTCAGTTATTCTCTTGAAATCCGAGAACGCACTATATGCCTTCAAACAAGTGCCTAGAGGATTAATGTTCCACAGTTCTTCGGGAACTATCTCGTTTCAGCCGTTCTTGAGATAAATATTTTGCTGCTTAACATGTTCATACAATGACGAGTATGCATCTTGGTTTCCTTTCCTGCTGGTCTGAAACACCACAAACACAAAATACGGCATGTCAAACTACACAGAATTATAGTAATTTGTTATATCAAGTTCAAATTTTTTTACCGCCGATTCCCGCTACCTCCTGCGTTTGATGGTCAAAAACTGAAATAGGTATTTTAGGCTGCTTAAGCATCTTTTCTCTCAATTCCATTTCACAGTTTTGTAGGTACTCGAATTTCCATATTCGTAAATGTCACTTTTCCACGGTATGGCCGAGAATCAGTAATGTCAGTGCCATCATAATTTTTTGAGAACCATCTATACAACTCGTCGCTAGCACGTGGACTTCCTACAAACGTTATCGTTAAGTCTCCTTCCCCATGATTCCTCTATAATCTTTAAAAAAGCCGCACAGCATTTTCAGCGGGTAAAGTATTTCATTTTCTTTTCCTTGCAATTTCCCATTGTTCATGAAATTTCCCTCTAATCTTGTGTCACCGTCCAGAGAAAACGTTAGGTGATTCAAAACATTTGAAGAAACGCCTGGGTGTTCTAGTCTGTTGATAATCTGTCCTCTGTTTTTGACAATTACTACATTCCATAGTTGACTAGGCAAATTGTCAGCTAGTTTCACATTTGATTTACCTTCATAAGAATTGTAATCTGAACCGTCTTCATGTGTCACATTAAATGACATGCACAAGTAAGCATTTTTATCAAATCAGCCATCACCAACTTTGACATCTATTTCTACATCTTTGTTTGCCAAGTTCAAATTATTTTTAGTCTTCTCGTTTACTGGAAAAGACTGTCATTGATAACTTTCTATTTTGTTAATCTTTATTATAGTATTTCCAGAAGCATAGTTACATTTGCACCACCAAAATCTATCACAGAATCGTTTTCATCCGTTATAGTGACTTGCAGATTTTGAACTTTATCATGAGCTGGGAAAAGTAACGGAGAGCTTGGTTCATATATGATAGGACTGTCAAACTGCAAATCACCAGCTAGTTCAAGCAACTTTGGCTTAAATAAACCTATAATGTTCGTTTCCCTATGAAAATGATCAGAGTCCTTTACAAACATGCCATCTGGTAAATTGAAATGGACTTTGATTTTATCGAAGGAATGAAATGAACTGTCGTGTGGCTAGGGCCTCCCGTCGGGTAGACCACTCGCCTGGTGCAAGTCTTTTGCGCTGACGCCACTTCGGCGACTTGCGTGTTTTCAAAAGGAATAATTTTTGGCAGCTCTTCTGCAACAGCGTTTGCTGCTAACTCCACAGTTTGATTCTCCGTAAAGCCCAGCAACAGCCCGACACTGTGCTCTCTATCCAAATACAGCTTATGGCGTGTGCTCTGAATTTCGACTCTGTTGAGCGTACTATTTGGCTCAGTCTTTAAACTATCAGCATTGACCGGCTGCTGACTCTGTGTATATTTCTCTAAACTATCTAGACTGTACTGGCCTGTGGGAATAGTCAACTTGTTAATGACACCGTCTTTCTCAAAGTACCGTCTGTTGTTTTCACAAGTAACATTTGGAGTTAAAAATTTCGAGTAAAAACCAACCAGTCCCACATTTGTAAACACACTTCGTATAGGTACGTTCAGTCTTTTTTCTAAAGTCGAAGACTTACCACTGAGTTCTTTCTGTTCACTTATTATTATTATAATCAATGAAGACTGACTGGGAGCCCAAAATCAGAATTCGTGAAAAGAAACAGGTAAAGAAACGTGGTGGACTTTTGTCTAATTCTATTCGATGTGTAATAATAGGCCCAAGGGGCTGTGGAAAAACAACGTTAATAATTGACAATTATATCTTAGAGCCAGGTTGGTTGAAATGGAAAAAATTAACCACCTGTATGTTTACTCTAGAAGTTTAAATCAGCCAAAATATCAAGAATTTATAAAAGCATGCAAAAAAAGTGAAGATAAACAAATAGAACATAAAGAAAAAATTGCTACTTTTATCAGCAACACTGATGAAATTATTCCACTAGATGAATGTAAAGGTAACTCCGTTGTTGTTATTGACGACTTCATTCTTGAAAATCAAGGTATAGTCAGAGAATACTTTGCCAGAGGACGACATAAGAGCACTGACTGGTTCTATTTAGCACAAACGTACTCAGAAATTCTCAAGAAGTTGGTGAGAGAGAACATTAATTTTATGGACATTTTTAGGCAACATGACACAAATTTAAAGCACACCTACGACGAATTTCTGGGGAGATTTTAAGTGGAACGACTTCAGAGAAATTTTTGCAGTAAATCTTGGCTTTATAACTATCGATGAGACTCGTTTGGCGAAATTAGGCAAATACAGAGGTAAAACTAAAACGTTTATCACAGATTAATTGATCAGGATCCATTAAAAAATAACACTGCTTTTATTCACCCAGCTATAGTGTGAACTATCAAAACCTAGCCGCTTCACATAAACTTTATGACCTTTCTTTTTCAACACTTTCCACGAGATAAACATCTGGATATTTCGTCTTTGTAATTGATGCCCATAGAAGCTTCCTTAATTTTGTTGCCACTCATATCCTTCAGCTTATACACACATAAAAAAAAGTTTTGCATCATCTCGTTTCCGAGAGTTCCGGAACCTGTACAGAAAATTGGAATAGAGATCAACATAAACATAATTTCTGACCAATTTATTGCTCATGAAAACCACACATTGCATGTTGTATCACCACACAGCGAGACCTTCAGAGATGGGGGTCCAGAGGTCTGTACACACCGGTACCTCTAATATCGAGTAGCACGTCCTCTTGCATTGATGCATGCCTGTATTCGTCGTGGCATACTATCCACAAGTTCAGCAAGGCAATATTGGTCCAGTTTATCCCACTCCTCAACGGCGATTCAGCTTAGATCCCTCAGAGTGGTTTGTGGGTCACGTCGTCCATTAACAGCTCTTTTCAATCTATCCCACGCATGTTCGATAGGGGTCATGTCTGGAGAACATGCTGGCCACTCTAGTTGAACGATGTCGTTATCCTGTAGGAAGTCATTCACAAGATGTGCACGATGGAGGCGCGAATTGTCGTCCATGAAGACGAATGCCTCGCCAGTATGCTGCCGATATTGTTGCACTATGGCTCAGAGGATGGCATTCACGTATCGCACAGCCGTTACGACGCCTTCCATGACCACCAACAGCGTACGTCGGTCCCACATGATGCCACCCCAAAACAGCAGGGACTTCCACCTTGCTGCACTCGCTGAACAGTGTGTCTATGGCGTTCAGCCTGACCGGGTTGCCTCCAAACACGTCTCCGACGATTGTCTGGTTGAAGACATATGCCACTCATCGGTGAAGATAACGTGATGCCATTCCTGATCGGTCCATTCGACATTCCATCCGTACCACGATGCATGGTGCCGTGGTTGCAGAGGTGGACCTCGCCATGGACGTCGGGAGTGAAATTGCGCATCATGCGTTGTAACACGACGTCCTGTGGCTGCACGAAAAGCATTATTCAACATGGTGGCGTTGCTGTCAGGGTTCCACCGAGACATAATCCGTAGGTAGCGATCATACACAGCAGTAATAGTCCTTGGGCGACCTGAGCGAGGCATATCATCGACAGTTTCTGTCTCTCTGTACCTCCTCCATGTCGGAACAACATCGCTTTGGTTCACTCCGAGACGCCTGGACACTCCCCTTGCTGAGATCCCTTCCTGGCACAAAATAACAATGCGGACGCGATCGAACCGCGGTATTGACCGTCTAGGCATGGTTGAACTACAGACAACACGGACTGTGTACCTACTTCCTGGTGGAATGACTGGAACTGGTCGGCTCTCGGACCCCGTCCGTCTAATGGGCGCTGCTCATGCGTGGTTGTTTACATCTTTGGGTGGGTTCAGTGATACCTCTGAACAGTCAAAGGGACTGTGCCTGTGATACAGTATCCACTGTCAACGTCTATCTTCAGGAGATCTGGTCTCAGGTCTCACTGCTCATGCAAACATGTTGTCACTATTATGTGACTGCTTCTTTATTATTGACCATGGGTTGCTGACCAACGTCTGGCATCTCACTGAGCATGCAAACATGTAGCCACAATTGAGCCACTACGTCTCATGTTTACAGTAATTTTTGTGGTAGATAAACCATAAAAATTTAAAGGAATTCTGTATCGTGAACGTTATAGCCATTGACATTCTTGTAACCATTATATGCCATAAGCATGACTGTCACCGTTGCATAGTCCTCGTAATCCAGCACTTTGTTGTATCTATCTGGTAAAAGAATCTTATACTTGTCATCTAGCTCTAGAGATGTTTTATATCCATATCTTGTATCTACGTTTATGGAGTTGGTAATTTTGTATAAATATCCGTCTTCTAAGTCTCTAAGCCTTTTATGGCACTTTGTCGTGTTCAAGTTATTGAGTTTCGTCTTCAACTGACCTCGTTCCATTTTGTTATTCGAAATATGTATATGTTTTAGGTATTGATCGCTTATAGCTGCGTCACTGTACTCTTTAAAGTCTTCATTATTGCCTTGAATGAAGAAGATGTCATTGGGACATTTATGCCAAATAATGACAGTTCAAATTCACCTGCTTTCACTAGAACGTTAGAGAATTCATTGTATTCGTAGAAATGCCGTCCTTGAAGTACAACATGCCGTTTCCCGTATAAACTTTGAATACCGCGTATATCGTCTTCAGATAGCTGCATAATAGTGTTGTTGTAGAACGTGTACATCATTGACTCAGCGACATCTGCATGCGCCAGACCTAGCGTGTGACCAATTTCGTGAACTAAGACAGCGAGCAAGTTTGTTTACGGAGAAGGCGTATTATTGTCCGTTTCCATGTACCAGTATTCATCCTGTGGAACGTGAATTTCGACAAGATCTTTGTAAAAATCAGGGTAATCTGCCAGAGCCAGTGAGTGAACTCTCCCGTAAGAACTGCCTTGACAGAATTGCAACACTGCATTTTGCCTTCTGTGAGCTCCTCTCTTGCTCGAAATGACAATATCAGGATTTAGGTCACTGTTCTCAAAAGTAAGATCTGTCTGATCTTGCCAAATTTTAATAGCTGCCTCAGCTGCCTGCAACATTTTTCTAGTTGCAAGATTGTAATGCCATTTTATATTCTTCTTGTTCCACATGTAGATGTGTGTAGTAAAGTTCAAAACTTTATCTTCCACGCCGCATCTTGGTTTCTACATTAATTGCAAAGTGTTGTCAGTCAGCTCACCTACTAGATTATATTCCTGCTGAAATAAAGTAAGCGCCTCTTTGAACGCATCGTCACTCAATTTAGACAGCTGATCTTCTTCTTGGGCAGCCAAATAGTCAAAATTGTGCAAGTACTTTATTTCTGATTCATAAAGAGCAGATACTGAAAGGCTAAAAAGGTTGAAAGTACAATTATTATTCTGTTCATTTTACTTAAAAAAAATATTCTTACTATTATTTTTGCGCAATTCAATTTTTTCAGGGATATAATTATAGATTTGTTGAAGCTGTTCGAAAATGAATTATATAATGAAGTAAAAAAATAATTTGTATGTTTAAAAGGGAAGCAGTTATCGACGTCGTCAACAACAAACTTGTGTACAATGACAAGCAAGTGCTCGTGGTGTTAGATGAACAGAATAATCCGTGGTTCAAGACGTGGCTGAAGTTTTGAAATATAAAGTTAGTGATCAAGCAATTAGAAAGAATGTAGATGCAGATGATACTAACATATTAGAAAAATTTAACCAACGAGAAATCATCAATATTCATCAACGAAGCAGGACTTTATCACTGATTTTGTCCTCCAAGAAAGAAGAGGCTAAGTAGTTTAAAAAATGGGTCACACATGTAGTCTTTCCATCCGTAAGAAAACACGGCTTGAACAGAATTAAAGAGATGGATCAAGACCAAGAACTCACTTGAAATATTTAAACAGAATTCGCGAAGAGTACATTCAAAATTTAAACGGAACTTTACGTGAATTATTGCATCATGCTGTTCCTCAAACAGTCAATGAAAATTTGAGACACATGTTTGTACTCTCGAAATTATTTGCCGATGATTGCGACTACGCTATGTCATCGGAGTGCAGAGAAGAAATTTGCAAAAAAATTGTACGGAATCATGGACAGAAACCCAAACAGTGAAGAAATGTTAAGCTTCGAGTACGATCCAAATTCGAAACGTTTATACCAAAGAACGAAGGAAACTTGAGCATCGACTGCCACATGAACTAATTCAATATCAAGGATGACTAATCGCAAGACTGATTAATGATATCAAACCTCTCCATAAGGCTAAGTTTTGGGCAGGATTTTTTAATCGATCAAGATCCATTAAAATTGTGGTTGCAAAAAAGTGCAAAATCTTCGGCGCCACCTGAAGGAGACACCGGAGGGATTTTTTTTTGTTCAAAGTTCTCTCTCATCTTTTTACCCTCAGAGGTTTTATTTTCTCTCTCGCAGTCCGAGCCCATTGCCAAGTCCCATGATGATCTGCGACGTGATGGAAGCTGCTGCTTCTTGCATTTGTCACCCGTCCTCTTTCTTTGGGCACAATAACAGCAGGGACTTGATGATGATATGATGATCTTCCTCATTGCGTTCGGTGGCCAACCCAGCTCCCTAGACTGAGGCAAACCAGGAAGCAAGTTCAAGTGTTTGCAACTTGTATACAGTATACAGAGTGAGTCACTATCTATTGCCACCAAGAATAACTCCGAAAGTATGACAGGAGCCGAAAAGTTTGTGGGACAAAAGTTGCATGGGACAACGGGGGCCATAATATGACGTTGGTTTTTTGTTGATAGGGGTGGTCGCTTCAGAGATATGAAGGTCAACTTTGGTTTTTGATATGAGATGCTATAGATTGTTACTTATTTTCTGATTGCGGTGATCGAGACAAATCAAATAATGTGTAACAGTAAGGTCTTTGAAGTTCAACGAAAGTCACAAAGGTGGCATTAAGGTCCATTTGCAGGAGGTGTTCGAAGTAACGAACATTGGTATCAATACAGTGCTGCAATCTTCTTATCGTGGATTGAGTCGTAATCCTTCTCGCATCGGCACTTATCGAAGCACAAGCCCTGACGATTCTCTCTCGCATATCTTCAGGTGTAGTTGTAATGTCTTTATAAACAATGTTCTTACGAGTCCCCACAAGAAAAAATCCAGAGGCGTCAAGTCTGGCGAACGAGCCGGCCACGATACATCTCCTCCGCCTTCAGTCCAACGATTTCGGAATTGTCTTTGCAACTCGTTTCTAGCTATCAGCGAGAAATGTGTCGGACAAACATCGTGTTGAACCACATTCTGTTCCTTGTTCCTAAAGATATTTCTTCCAATAACAGACCTAATGTTTCTTGCAGGAATGTGGTGTACTTCCTACCATTAAGATTCCCTTCGATGAAATAGGGGCCTATATTTCCGCCCTCCAGAATACCACACCATACATTCCCCGCACACGGTTTTGGTGTGCAACTTGCCGCAGCTAACACAGGTTTTCAGTTGCTCAATAATGCATGTTAGGCAATTTAACATTTACATGGTTCGTGAATATAGCCTCGTCAGTAAATAAAACCAAATTAATAAATGTCATCACTCTGAATCTGAAGATGAGCCCATCGGCAGAATTCAATGTGACGCATACAATCGGTACCAGTTGATTCTTGGTGGAGACTGTTATGGTAAGGATGATATTTATGGCGATGCAGAACACGAACAACACTACTTTGGTTCATGCCAGTTTCCCTGGCGACTTGACGCGAGCTAACACAAGGATCTCGAAGCAGAGTGGAAAGAGTACCAATTTCCGTTTTCTCGTTAGTAACTTTCCTTTGCCGGATATGTTTCTGATGATTTAAAGATCCAGTTGTTCTCAGTTTATCATATACATATTTAAATGTACGACGTGTAGGGTGAATACGTTGAGGATATTTTTCAGCGTATAAGTCTCTAGCTCTCACTGAATTTCGTTGGCATTCTCCGTAAATGAGAAGCATATCGACTTGTTCTTCGGAGGAATACATCATTCGCATTCCCTTGATTCGGCGATACTAGCTTTCCAGTCCTATTAGTGTTGCATTGCGAAACCATCGAAGGGTGTCTACATGTCAGTGGCACGTTGATGGATACGCCGTATAGTTGGTGTGGCAGTGGTAAAGTACTTTCTAAAAGTACCTAAATTCACCAGCTAATTTTTCGCGTGAAATGTATGATTTTCGCCAGATAGTTGCAGCTCATTTGAAGAGACTAAACGCAAACTTAAATTCTCTTTAATTTTCCAAGGTACGGGACGCCGGACCCTGTAATTCCATAATGAATAATGCCAAATAAGTACCGTAGTAATTTAAATGGCGGAAACATCAGCGACATCTGCTGAAGGAAGAAGAAGAGAACATAGTCAGCCCTGGCGAAGGCCGCACACACGTACTTCCTACTTCTTATCTGGTTATGCGGCGAGCGCTCCTCCGCCACAGATTACAACACTCTAAATACTAGTTGTACCATAAAAATTAAATTGCGTAATTGAAATACAAAAAAATTTTTGTATAGTAAATAAATGACTACGAAAGAAAATAATAATAATAATAATAGTAATAATAGTAAGCTCCGCAACAGCGCAACTGTTAATGAATTAAAAGCTCTCGCAATAGAGCTCAGGATCAAAGGTTTTTACAAAATGAAGAAAGCAGAACTTGGTGAAGCTATAGAAAGAGCTTATTCTTCAGCAAATGGTAGCGGATTGTTTAATTTTTCATAAAAACTTTTCGTGAATTTAGAGAAATGGTAAGGGAAAATAGAGTCAAAGGATATTCTGTGATACGTTCAAAGGAAAAGATACTGAATTTGATAAATTTAGAGAAGGATCCTTGAGAGAGAATTCGGTACTTTCAATTTACTCCAGACTTGTTCGAAACAGTGCCAAAGGATAAAGTCAGGAAAACTGACGACTTGGCGGTATTTTCCCTCTCAAGAAAAAACAGTTCAAGTCGCTGGAAGAGAAGAAGTTGCCGCTCGAGATTATTCCTGGCAATCGTACAGTATTGTTAAAGAAATATGACGTTTGGCAGACATCTTATACTATTAAAATCATAGTCTTAGGTGGAGATTTCAATTTACCAGATATAGACTGGGACACTCAGATGTTTAGGACGGGTGGTAGGGACAGAGCATCGAGTGACATTATACTGAGTGCACTATCCGAAAATTACCTCGAGCAATTAAACAGAGAACCGAATCGTGGAGATAACATCTTGGACCTACTGATAACAAGCAGACCCGAATTTTTCGACTCTGTATGTGCAGAACAGGGAATCAGTGATCATAAGGCCGTTGCAGCATCCCTGAATATGGAAGTTAACAGGAATATAAAAAAAGGGAGGAAGGTTTATCTGTTTAGCAAGAGTAATAGAAGGCAGATTTCAGACTACCTAACAGATCAAAACGAAAATTTCTGTTCCGACACTGACAATGTTGAGTGTTTATGGAAAAAGTTCAAGGCAATCGTAAAATGCGTTTTAGACAGGTACGTGACGAGTAAAACTGTGAGGGACGGGAAAAACCCACCGTGGTACAACAACAAAGTTAGGAAACTACTGCGAAAGCAAAGAGAGCTTCACTCCAAGTTTAAACGCAGCCAAAACCTCTCAGACAAACAGAAGCTAAACGATGTCAAAGTTAGCGTAAGGAGGGCTATGCGTGAAGCGTTTAGTGAATTCGAAAGTAAAATTCTATGCACCGACTTGACAGAAAATCCTAGGAAGTTCTGGTCTTACGTTAAATCAGTAAGTGGCTCGAAACAGCATATCCAGACACTCCGGGATAATGATGGCATTGAAACAGAGGATGACATGCGTAAAGCTGAAATACTAAACACCTTTTTCCAAAGCTGTTTCACAGAGGAAGACCGCACTGCAGTTCCTTCTCTAAATCCTCGCACAAACGAAAAAATGGCTGACATCGAAATAAGTGTCCAAGGAATAGAAAAGCAACTGGAATCACTCAACAGTGGAAAGTCCACTGGACCTGACGGGATACCAATTCGATTCTACACAGAGTACGCCAAAGAACTTGCCCCCCTTCTACAGCCGTGTACCGCAAGTCTCAAGAAGAACGGAAGGCTCCAAATGATTGGAAAAGAGCACAGGTAGTCCCAGTCTTCAAGAACGGTCGTCGAGCAAATGCGCTAAACTATAGAACTATATCTCTGACGTCGATCTGTTGTAGAATTTTAGAACATGTTTTTTGCTCGAGTATCATGTCGTTTTTGGAAACCCAGAATCTGCTATGTAGGAATCAACATGGATTCCGGAAACAGCAATCGTATGAGACCCAACTCGCTTTATTTGTTCATGAGACCCAGAAAATATTAGATACAGGCTCCCAGGTAGATGCTATTTTTCTTGACCTCCGGAAGGCGTTCGATACAGTACCGCACTGTCGCCTGATAAACAAAGTAAGAGCCTACGGAATATCAGACCAGCTGTGTGGCTGGATTGAAGAGTTTTTAGCAAACAGAACACAGCATGTTGTTATCAATGGAGAGACGTGTACAGACGTTAAAGTAACCTCTGGCGTGCCACAGGGGAGTGTTATGGGACCATTGCTTTTCACAATATATATAAATGACCTAGTAGATAGTGTCGGAAGTTCCATGCGGCTTTTCGCGGATGATGCTGTAGTATACAGAGAAGTTGCAGCATTAGAAAATTGTAGCGAAATGCAGGAAGATCTGCAGCGGATAGGCACTTGGTGCAGGGAGTGGCAACTGTCCCTTAACATAGACAAATGTAATGTATTGCGAATACATAGAAAGAAGGATCCTTTATTGTATGATTATATGATAGCGGAATAAACACTGGTAGCAGTTACTTCTGTAAATTATCTGGGAGTATGCGTGCGGAACGATTTGAAGTGGAATGATCATATAAAATTAATTGTTGGTAAGGCGGGTACCAGGTTGAGATTCATTGTGAGAGTGCTTAGAAAATGTAGTCCATCAACAAAGGAGGTGGCTTACAAAACACTCGTTCGACCTGTACTTGAGTATTGCTCATCAGTGTGGGATCCGTACCAGATCGGGTTGACGGAGGAGATAGAGAAAACCCAAAGAAGAGCGGCGCGTTTCGTCACAGGGTTATTTGGTAACCGTGATAGCGTGACGGAGATGTTTAATAAACTCAAGTGGCAGACTCTGCAAGAGAGGCGCTCTGCATCGCGGTGTAGCTTGCTCGCCAGGTTTCGAGAGGGTGCGTTTCTGGATGAGGTATCGAATATATTGCTTCCCCCTACTTATACCTCCCGAGGGGATCACGAATGTAAAATTAGAGAGATTAGAGCGCGCACGGAGGCTTTCAGACAGTCGATCTTGCCGCGAACCATACGCGACTGGAACAGGAAAGGGAGCTAATGACAGTGGCACATAAAGTGCCCTCTGCCACACACCGTTGGGTGGCTTGCGGAGTATAAATGTAGATGTAGACTTGAAAGGTGATCCCGTGAAACAGATAAAAGCCGTCAGGAAAGCTGTACACGCAGCAGAACAAGATACAGGAGTACATACGCCAAACTTTGTCACCACGACTTCAAAGAAAACAGATACGACTATATAAATAACAAGGAATTTTGTAAATGGTTGATATCACACAGTAACAGTGGGTATACATGTATAGCGCACAATGCAAACGCTTATGATGCGTACTTCATTTTGCAGTATTGTGTCAATAACAGAATTAAGATCAAAAACAAACACCAAGGGACGAAGCTTACGAAACTGAAAATACCTACCCTAAACATCAGAATAATTGATAGCATAAACTTTATCCAAGGCGGCCTCGCGTCGTTTCCAAAAACAATCAGCTTGAAAGAGTGGAAAAAGGGCTACTTTCCGCACTTCTTCAATAAGTGCGAAAATCTGAATAACGTGGGGCAAATTCCATCGACCAAGTACTATAGTGATGACACTATGAAACCTGAAGCTAGAAACGCGTTCTCAGAATGCCACGCTGAGAAGGTGAAGAAAAGCTACTTCCAGAAGCAAGTAGTTGAACTTGCCATTCTGATGTCGACATATTGCGCCGTGGATGCATTGAATTTAGGCGATATTTCCTGAAAATAGCAAATATTGACCCATTTCAGTACATAACAATTGCTAGTGTATGTATGGCTATTTACAGGTCAAAATTCCTTAAACATAACACGATTGCTGTAATCAAAGACCAAAAGAAGGAAATGTTCAGCAAAGATCTGTTGCGTGGTTAAACTCATTCCCTATTGTACAACATGCATTGAGCTGCGGGGATGTTGCAATATGAGGTGCATAAGTTGACGGCTACGACGCAAGCACGAAAACCGTGTATCAATATCACAGTTGCTTTTGGCACGGTTGTCCTAAATGTTATTCGAGAGATACTGTCAACAATGTGAAAAATGAATCAGTGGATGATCTCTTTTCAATGACGGCAGAGCGAACACAAGCGTTGAGGAATAACGTTGTCGAGATGTGTTGTAAGTGGAAAAATTGTAAGGCATACAAAGAGAACGTAAAAGTCGTAGAAGCACTGAATCTTAGAGACGAGTTTTTTGGTGGAAGAAAAACGCTACTAAATTGAAGGTTTGAGGCAAGAAGCTGCGATTCATAGACTCCTGTAGTCCATATCCAACAGTGATGTTGTACGATGATTATCCTGCTAGTCATCCTGTACAGATACTGAAACCAGAAAAATACGACGAAGAATGGTTTGGTTTTCTTATATGCAAAGTGCTTCCAGAAAAAGCTTTTGTTCGCTCTGCGTACGAAATGTCTAGAAGAAAAAATTCACAGTTTTTGCAACCATAGTGACGATGAGCGAGCATTTGTATGAATCTGGACAACGATAGCTCAGCAACACTATCGAAAAAGGTTACAAAATTCAACAAATTTACGAGGTGCGGCATCTTGATCGAGTAAGTAATGAGTTATTCAGAAACTACAAAAACGTTCATGAGGATCAAAAATGGTTCAAATGGCTCTGAGCACAATGGGACTTAACATCTGTGGTCATCAGTCCCCAAGAACTTAGAACTACTTTAACCTAAGGACATCACACACATCCATGCCCGAGGCAGGATTCGAACCTGCGACGGTAGAGGTCGCGCGGCTCCAGAATGAAGCGTCTAGAACCACTCGGCCGCATCGGCCGGCTCATGAAGATCAAACTGGAAACTAGTCATTGGGAAGATGATTACAAATCGAAAGAAGAATACGGTCGAGTTATCAAGGAAAAGCAAGATATCGAGCTCTACATTAGCAACATTGCAAACGAGCTGTTGCCAAAATATGCCTCAATTCTCTTTGGGGAAAATTCGGTGAGAGGGTGAACTTGTCACAAACACAATTTATAGACAATGTTGAAGGATGGCATAAGCTATCGCTCGACGACAAAATAGAGATAACTAATGTGACACCAATCAACGAGGATATAATTGCGGTGACATATCCCTACAATGATCTCTATGGCGAAGATAGCACAAGTACTAACACATTTGTAGCCGCTTTCACCATTGCCAATGCTAGAATGAGGTTGTACGATATGCTCGATATATAAGGCGATAAAGTTGTATACTACGATGCAAACTGTATTGTTGACATTGACGATGGTACAAACGCAGTACAAACAGGTTGCATGCTTGGCGAATGGACGGATGAATTTGGTAAAGACGATTTCGGCATCGAATGGATAAGCACTGTACCAAAAAGCTGTGCTTATCAAACATATAAAGGCAAACAGACTACCACAATTAAAGGCTTCACTCTAGACTACGAAAATTCCGTAAAAGTCAACATCAAGACGATGACCGAATTAATACAGACTTCTGAAGATAAGATTATCATAAACAATAAGATGATTACGAGAGATAAGAAGACCAAAAAACTGGTGAATAAATTTATAGCAAAAGTATATAAATTTAACTACGATAAACGTATGCTTCTAGAGGAAAAAGACGGCATAAATGATACACTAGTGTGGGGTTATTAAAGAAAAACTGTTGTGTATGTAAATGGAAACAGTGATTACAGAATATATCGATGATCCTGCTCGTTGGTACGAGCTCAAACTCGATGGCAGTGTAGAAATAATTAGTACGACATTCGTCAACGAGAAAATAATGAAGATGACATATAAGAACTGCTAAGGATATTTTTATAGGTCAAGGTCTATAAAATTTCAGACTTGTGGTTGCTGACCGGCGACTGGCTGGGACCGAAAGTGCTCGCAAAGAAGTCGTTGCAGAAAAAGCGGCTGCCAGAAAAGTGCTCGCTAAAAAGTCGCCAACATTTGGGAAAAAAGATACCGTTCAGAAGGCCGCAGTAAAGTCGCCCAGATTTCGCAAAAAAGCGACTGCAAAAAAGAGACCGCCATCTTTTGCGCAAGAAGATGTGAGTTCAGGAAGGCGTCAACTTTTGGGCAAAATGCTGGCGTTTTGTCCTGTATCGACGCATATACTACTCAAAGGTCAACGCAATTATTTATAATTCTCAGGCAGCTATTAAATGGCACTGCAGCCGAAATAGGCGAATCGTAAGCAATAAAACACGAAATACGTCAAACATTTCAGCGATTTGGATTTCTCTACCTGTAATTTAACTGTATTTGCTAAACGTAATGTTTAGCCATTTGCGCTCGCAGGAAATTCGACACAAGATGAATTATCCCTAATTACACTGCTATTATAGCTGCTATCAAGAGCAGCCTGTCAAACAGCAAGTTCGAATTTAATTGCGTGTATTTTCCATAAATACGAGTGCTGACGTCAGTTATTTCACAGAACATTTTGACGTAGCTTAGAGCTTTATCTGCACACAATTGCATGTATATTGACAAAAGTACCTCGATTATTCCATTACTAATTTTTGAATATATATATATATATATATATATATATAATTCGTCAAATGAACGCGAATCTTCGGGAGTGAGCAATATATGTTAGTCATTAAGCAGTTGAAAGGGTACAGTACCGCCCAACATTGAGAATAGGTACGAAATTCTTGTCAGAACAACACATTTCTTTTGTAAAAGTAACTCAATAATTTCAATTAATACAGCGAAGCCGGATACCAGTGTGGGAAAGAATGACAATTTATTTATTTAATTGATCACATGTGCACTTCCTCAACATAAATCCCTACATCCAGTTTGGTGAGATCTGTGTGGTGTAAATGAATGAATGTATGGTCGTCTGCTAACCACAGATAGTGAATCGGAATATATGATCATCTTTGAGTCGATCCTTTGGCTACCTTTGGTGAGACCAAAGAGATGGAAGTTACCAGAGCTTTGAGCGTCTGAAATGGGGCTGACCAATAAGGTAGCAAGGTGCTTCTCCCACTTCGAGAGAGGTGCGAGAGAACGAAAAGACGGCCATGTTTCAGACTCGACTCTGGCGCTGAACCTTCTGCTGTGAAGACCTGTTTTTTGTTGTGCTCCGTAATGAAAGCGTGGAGGCATGGTATGGATGTGGAATACTTAAGAGTAGTTAGAACTAATCATTTCTCTTTCCTAGGATCTTTTGTGGGGAAAATTACAAAGTGAGGCAGGTAATTTTAAAGGGATTATAGTAAACCAACGGTCACAAAGGGACCACGTGTAGTTATAAGTTGAGATACTAGCGTGGGTACAATAAGCTGAAATATTTAAGAATTAATATCGTGTGTACCATAAGCTGAAATATTTGAGAATTAATAGCGTGTGTACAATAAGCTGATATATTTAAGAATTGCGTGTGTATCATAAATTGAAGTATTTAAGAAATATCATTCCGTGTGACGCTGAATTTAAACTCTGAGAGAAAATCAAGGTGAGTCGGCCGTTTTTCCAGCAACGCCACTTGGCTTGCATTGCACAGGAAGACGAGCGTTTATCTCCAGAGTTCACAGTAGGAAACTGGAATTACAAATTGGGGCAGTGTCGAGTGAAACTGGGTTAAATATTGATTGAAGTGGGAAAGCGGAAAATGATGAAGTTGTAACGGTTCTTGTGTATTATTTCAGATTGTTGTATTGGGTATGTCTTGTAATTTGAATATGTGTGTTTTGCATGGGAGTAGCAAGGTAGTTTCGGAAGATTTTGTGGGTATGCCTGTTCCTTCTGCATCGCTCGATCTGGAGGAATGTTTCTGGAGAATGATTGTGAGAGGCGAAGTGTGAGGTATAATAAAAGATCCACCATCCGATCCAGGGAGTGCACAGTTGTGGTAGATAGATTACGAGACCGTAGTATGGAAATTCTCTTATGATATTGTCGTAGGTTGTAGAATTTGTGTGCTAATGAATAAATCAAATAGTGAAAAGAAAGAGATTAGTGGCCTATTTCATTAAATTGTATGTTATCATAATGTCCCGAATTTGTATAAAAGCCGTTAAATCAAAGACAAAAAGTAAGTGTGGTATTGCCAGTGCGTAGTGTGCAGACAGAGTTCTATAGTCAGATGCGTGTTTCCGTTGCGTATTATTCATGCAGGAGGATAATTTGTAACAAAATCGTAAGATACGAGAATTCATGTTGCTAATCCACTCGCTTGGCAAACCACCCATCTTGCAGGCCTGACTGCTTGATGCCACAGTATGAGAAAGGCAAGTGGGTGCCTCTCATAATTTCGACCCTGCCAGGATAATTGTATTGGTTAGGATTAATTTGTTGCCAGGATCTCATTTTTTGTCACGATAATTTTTTGCTGGCAGGATCTCATAATTTCGACCCTGCCAGGATTATTTTATTTGTTGCCAGGATCATTTAATTGTTAGGATAATTGTTGCCAGGATTATTTATTGGTTAGGATATTTTGTTGCCAAGATTCCGTTTTTGTCACGATAATTTTGTTGCCAGGATCATTTTTGTTAGGATATTTTGTTGTTAGGGTTTGCTGTTAAATTTTTTTTATTTTTTGATGGAATATATTGTGATAGCGCTAAGAAGTAAAGTTTTTTTCCGTTTGCAATTTCTTTCTGGATTGGTGAGGATCTTTTATTTTTTTTAATTGCTAGATCGTACAAGGCTGGAAGATCGTGGTATAATTTTTTTTGCGTAATATCCGTAGTAACTAGGTCGCAGTCGAAAAACGTAGCCACAATGGAGAATAGCGATTCTGGCGTGAACGTAGCAGTGCAGCAGGAAGTAGCTGTTGACCATGTGTTAGCGAGCGAGAAAGACAAACACTCGGAAGGGGTTGAATTGTTCACTGGACCGCTCCTGGGTGATCCTTTATGCTGCGGGCTTTGTCTACGAACGCGGGCCTTTCCCGACAACGCGGGCGAGCCGAGATTAGGACAGGTATGCAGTGAAAGTGCAGCTACTCTTAGCGAAGCTACGGTTTCTGAGGCGCACGAGGTGAGCGCGTCGACAGTAGCAAATAACGATGTGATACTACAGTTTTTACAAGAGATGATTAGGAAGGCTGACGAGAGAGATAGGGAGGCTGAGGAGAGACATAGGGAGTTAATGGAAATGATGGACGCGATGTTTAGAGGTAATGAGGAGAGATGGGAAGCGATGGATAAAGATAGTGAGGAAAGTATGGAGGCATTGGATAAGGGAAATAAAGAGGCAATGAGGAAGGTACACTCAGTTACCGATGAGCGTCTGCCAGCAGTTAATAATCGGTTAGATGAGGGGGAGAAGAATCTGGATGCGGTGAAGGAAGTATGTGACGCCGTGAAAGAAAAAGCTAATAATTTGGAGGTACAAGTATTTGCAATAGAGAGTGATGCTACTGAACGTAGGGACGTTTTGCCGGATGAGCGAATCAAAGAGGTAGTGGTCAGAAAGAATACGATTAGTGCAGATACAGAAAAGATCAGTACAAGAGGCGAGACAGGTTCTGACAGTACGCAGCGAGAGGTTTATGCCGATCAGGAGGAGATACAACCACCATTACAGCTTAAAGAGGCAAAATTAGAAATAAGTAGGAAACATAGTGAACTAGAACAGTTGCAATTAGCGTGCAGTAGCGAAGGTGACACACCACCAGGTAGATTGCAGAGGGAGAGTGAGATAAACTCAGAAAGCGAAAATAGGCAGAAAGAGGAAGACGAATTCAGAGAGGCAGAAGAACGGTTGTGTCAGATAAAACAGGTGGCAGACTCAACTGGGTATAGTCCAAGGCTGTCTCAATTTCAGGACTCATTACCTTCATTGAGGGGACTGCTCCGCAAAACGAAGTTTGTGTATAACTATTTGAGGGACGAGGCTAGAGCGAAAATGCAGGAAGACCTTAAAGACGGTAGTAGCCATTTAAATGAATTCTGGTCGCAAAGTAAGCAGGACCAGGTTACGCAAAGCATATTGATAATGCCAAATCGTAACGAATGTGGTATAAGGGATTCAGTGTCGTGTTGTCAGAAAATGCTGAGACGAAACAGGTATTTGGATGTGACATACGAACCAGCGGAGTTCAGTAGAATCCATATAACGAAGTTGCCAGTGAAATTGCGCAGAGGTATAGCGATAGCAGGCAGAGGCGTAGACGATTCCGCGTCATTTCAACACTTGGGTAATGAGAGCGATATCGTGAACGGAGACAGGTCAGATAGTGTCGAGGGCGGAACGTATCAGAATGACAGGAGAGCATGGAATCCAGGCATTTCATTCTTGTCGTAATGGATTGAAGAATAGGAGAAACTAATCCAACATATCAGCCCTTAATATCTTGCTCTTAAAGCACATGCAGCTGGCACTGAAAATTGTCTATGTAGCAGACAAACTCAACTAATATGTAGGGAATGCAAATACCATACTTCTGATCAGAGAATAAAACGGCAGTAATGGAATCTGTTAGGCTGGTATCTCAGTAAAATTTGCAAATTTTTTATTTCAAACGGTAAAGTAAAAGAGCGGTTTCTTCAAAGAATCCAGTTGCTAAAATGTTATGTAATAATGCCAATGAGTCCAGTTTAATTAGGGTGATTTGATTATTGTAGATACTAAACACGTAATGTAAGAGGTAAACATTGTGATCGAAGTTTTTAGATGCCATCTGATCTATATTATGTCATTGTCGTGGTGACAGTTATAATGAAGTGCTGTGTATGGTTGTTCGGAATCTGGTGTTAGTGAGAGAGGCCACTTGCACCTAAGTTTCCAACACTTGGGTTGCCCAATTCTCCCAGCTTGTATATTCTCTGCACACATTTAATTTTCGTGTAAGCACATATTCCTAACTAGGAAATTTTTTACTGTGTATAGTGGACCATTCAGAGTGAGGCGGATTGTTCATGAAAATGCTGTACTGATTGAGACGATCAAGGGAAAACAATCTTGTGGGCTTCATCACATTTCTAACATCAAATTATGGAAAAGTTAAGGATAGATCTAAGGTAGGAAATTTATGGTAGATAGTCAGTGTGTTTATTTGTGGTGTGTAACGTTGTGCAGGGTCAGATCGAACGTAAGAATTTTCAGGCGGGATGTCAGGAAGTATGACGGAATAGACTGGTCAAATGAGTCATGAACAGGAGTCGACAGAGTGGTGTATGTACGTGTTTTTTGTCGTATGAATAAGGATCAAGCAGAAACGACGTGATGATTAATGAGTGAATAAAGATAGTAGATAGAGAAGCGACGTGATAAATAGTAGTGGATAAAGGTGAATTTTTGAGGAGAGAATCGACGTGAAGCAGTGGGAATGATAAAGGGAGATTCGACGTGATGAAACAGCGGTAAAATAAAGGTGAGTAGAATTGAATAATGTGGAGATGTCTTAGATGTATGTTACAGAGAGGCCTGTGTATGCTGCAATAGAGATTGATGCCAATGGCGAAGGAAGACCAGGAAATGATGGAGTAATGGACGGACGGAGAGCCGAAATACGAATGAAGAGATGAGGACAACTGCACAATGTGAAAGGACGTAAAGGGAGTATGAGACCCAGAAGGTGAACGTTGTGGAATACTGACGTAAGATGTAATGTAGGTGTAGATCTAATTCTTAGCACAACAATTGCGATTTGAGAAAAATAATATTTTTTGTTGTTGTTGAAGCCTCGTACCAGTATAACTAATCAAAACGGTACCAAGAATGTGTACAGCTATTTTTTTTGCAGGTTGATTAATTTGTGTATTTTTGTTCTTAGATGAAATATCGCGATTCTAAGTTGATATTTAGCATAAAGTAAATGCAGAGGTAAGCCGATGGAGAGAGGTGCCAGAGTGAAAGGACGAATTCGGAGTCTGGAATGCTATCTCCGAAACAGCTTCATGTGTTATGTGGTTGAGTATAAGGGAGCAAAGGTATGGTATGTTGTCGTGAGTGTGGTGGTGTTAAGGTTAGCTGACTTCTAGTCCTATTCTGTTAGTGTATTAATGGATTGAATGAGAGGAAAAATGTGATGTCTGGTGAGTGAGAGTCGTAGAGTAGTGTGATCAATGCGCACACTCCTGTAAAGGGGATGCTACCGATCCATAACTAAAACATTATTGTGTTTTATTGTTTGTTGGGATGAACCTGGATGTCAGGTCAGGATCTGTCATACGTGTCCTAGAAACATTGCTATATATAATGAAATGTAAAATATGTGAAGAGATACTGATTTCAGTCTGTCACAAGCACAAGGGTGCATTATATGTTGTAGATTTAGAGTCATCAGTTCCTAAAATGTTTATTGTGTTAGGATGTTAAAGTAGTTAATATTTAATAACCAGTGGTAGGTAATTGTGAGCTATGTAGATTATTCTTATTTTTTTGTTAGAACACTTTCAAGGGGTAATAATTTCAGTGTGTCACAAGCACAAAAGTTCATTGTATATTGTAGTTTTAGGATAAAGTTTCTAATATTTTCACTGTGTTAGGATGTTAGAGTAGCCTACTCTTTGATATTGTAATTATGAGCGGTATAGATTGCTTATTATTCCTTTTGTTTTATTTTACACTTTCATGTTTTGTATGAGGGACGACAGGTACAAAGAATAGCACGAGTGTGGGCTATCTATAGAAAAAGGATAGATAAATGTATGTTGTCTGTGTAGAAAACTAGGGTGTATAATTTTATGTTCTTTTTAGAACAAAGATTCTTTTGTTACCAATGTAGCTAATAGATAATACATGTAATCAATGAGTATTTAAATGCTGTATATCCTTTTGTCTGTAATGTTGCGAGATGCACGGAAGATCTGGCTAATTGGGTGTCGTAACGCCCATACCGCTAACGGGCCGAGCTGACGTCACCATGGCGACAGGCGACACAGCCGCGGCACTCCCCACTCCATTGTCGGACGAGGTGCGCTCCACGCGCCCGCTACAGCAGGTCAACGGCCTGGGGCGACACGCACGCATCACTGGCCATTCATGAGTTCCGCCACCCTTACGACTGGGGAAGATATCCCGCGGAGGCAACAGCGGGTGGTTTCTTCTGCTCAACGGCGCGCGCAGCGGCGCTACTGCTGAATGGACGGGGCGCGACAGAGCCCGGCGGGGATTGGTTACCAGCAACTAGTAACTAGTACTGGACTGTGGAGCCGTGAAACAAGATGACTGCGACTTTCCATAAGGTGGAAAGTGAAGGACTGGTGTTTCCACATTGTGAGTGGTGGAAAAGATGTTGTCCTTAGCAGACGGGACGATTGTTTTGTTTTGTCTTGACCACTGAATGGTGGGAGCCATAAACTTTTGGCAGTGACTTGTTAAGTGTGCTTTGTGAATTGCATGTGGGACACTTGGTATACTTAGAGGACAGTTGTCGTTTGGTGAACAATTAGAGTGGGACATTGACATTTGCGTCTGTAGTAGGAGACATTTCTTGGATTGGCGCGGGAATAAGTGCTGTTTGTTGAAACTCACGACTTTTAATTACACCATGAACTGAAAGGACAGAACCGTGGGTAATAGTAGTTGTAGGGCCATTTTTTTGGACGAACAGTTTCGTGTGGATGGTACTCTGAGAGTGACTATGACATTTGTGTTTAATGAGAGATACAGTTTACTGTTCAGTGCGTGTTCAAAATGCCGAATTGAGTGACTCAAAGACTTTCGTCCGGGTAACCATGGGAGAGCTTTGACACCGAGACAGTGGTTCTAGGAAAACTATCAGCAACTTTTTGACCCCAAGAAAATCACAGAATGAAATGTTTCCGTGTGACTCGCAAGATAGGGAATAATGTATTTGTAATTGTGTAAATGTTTTTTTTATATGTTTCATTCCTGAAGGGACAGCAAGCGTAATTGTATTTTATTAATAATTGTGTTTAGAATAGTTAGTGTTTGTTTTTTGGTTTGTTCTGGGTTATCAAGTTCACGTAGCATGTGTATTAGAATATTTGGTACAATGATGCTTTAACTATTAGCCAGTGGCGTAATACTAACGTAGCGGCCCTTGTAGCATTTATCAGTAAGGTTGTCACAGGGGAGAAGAATTTGCATTGCACAACAAATATCGGAATTAACTGATGTATTTTGATGTCGTGCATAGTAATAATCTTGTTGGTGTTTTGACTGAAGCCACTTATTTCTATTATCACAGTGGTGATATTTCACATTAAAGTGTAACGAAGGCTAGTCGAAATGCAAGTTCTTGTCGTCTATATGTGTGACAACAGAGAAATGAACAGTAGAGTAAGATAAGAGAGCTACTGCTGGATTCAAGCACTTATTGATAAACTATTTATTGCGAGTATTGATCAAAGTTGATGGACTGACTAGCTCAGCAGCAGGTATTTGTACTGATGGATATAGGATAAGGTTAAACTCACTGTCGAGTAGCTGTGGCAATTGTTTAGGTGATGATAGTTAATGAGGTGTGACATGATGTCTTAGACGAACTATATTACGTAACCAGTATGTAACTTGTGGAATATTTTATTGTTTTTCTTCTCAGTTTTTATTTCTCTGTAGGTTTGAGGTATATTTTAGAGTAATGGTATGGAGCCTGACATTCTACGTGTAACTAGTGTACGAATTTTTTTTCTTTTGTTGATTTTGTTTTGTATTTAGACTTTGCTGTGTAAGGGTTTTTACAGCGCAATTTATGAATGTCAGATTACTTGCTCTGTGTTTGGACGGTGAGCCATTTAAAATTTCATGAGTAACGAAGATCCCAGTAACTAAAGCAAAATTTTATCTCAATATTATTTTTTCATTTCTATGATGTGATGTTTTATTTGTCATGTGGATTGTTATATATTTGTATGTGTACGTTACTCAGGATTGTGGAGAGTACAATATAATTTGGTCGTCTATTTGAGGTCACCAGGGGCTAAGGTCTCCTCCTGGTTATTTTGATGGATTGCTACGTTTGTTTTAATACGGTTTTCTTAAAAAAAAATGTTCGGAACTACCCTCGCATTGCAAGGATAGTACCGTGCCATTTTTTTCTGCATGGGTAGCCGGTGATGAAAGGGTACAGTACCGCCCAACATTGAGAATAGGTACGAAATTCTTGTCAGAACAACACATTTCTTTTGTAAAAGTAACTCAATAATTTCAATTAATACAGCGAAGCCGGATACCAGTGTGGGAAAGAATGACAATTTATTTATTTAATTGATCACATGTGCACTTCCTCAACATAAATCCCTACATCCAGTTTGGTGAGATCTGTGTGGTGTAAATGAATGAATGTATGGTCGTCTGCTAACCACAGATAGTGAATCGGAATATATGATCATCTTTGAGTCGATCCTTTGGCTACCTTTGGTGAGACCAAAGAGATGGAAGTTACCAGAGCTTTGAGCGTCTGAAATGGGGCTGACCAATAAGGTAGCAAGGTGCTTCTCCCACTTCGAGAGAGGTGCGAGAGAACGAAAAGACGGCCATGTTTCAGACTCGACTCTGGCGCTGAACCTTCTGCTGTGAAGACCTGTTTTTTGTTGTGCTCCGTAATGAAAGCGTGGAGGCATGGTATGGATGTGGAATACTTAAGAGTAGTTAGAACTAATCATTTCTCTTTCCTAGGATCTTTTGTGGGGAAAATTACAAAGTGAGGCAGGTAATTTTAAAGGGATTATAGTAAACCAACGGTCACAAAGGGACCACGTGTAGTTATAAGTTGAGATACTAGCGTGGGTACAATAAGCTGAAATATTTAAGAATTAATATCGTGTGTACCATAAGCTGAAATATTTGAGAATTAATAGCGTGTGTACAATAAGCTGATATATTTAAGAATTGCGTGTGTATCATAAATTGAAGTATTTAAGAAATATCATTCCGTGTGACGCTGAATTTAAACTCTGAGAGAAAATCAAGGTGAGTCGGCCGTTTTTCCAGCAACGCCACTTGGCTTGCATTGCACAGGAAGACGAGCGTTTATCTCCAGAGTTCACAGTAGGAAACTGGAATTACAAATTGGGGCAGTGTCGAGTGAAACTGGGTTAAATATTGATTGAAGTGGGAAAGCGGAAAATGATGAAGTTGTAACGGTTCTTGTGTATTATTTCAGATTGTTGTATTGGGTATGTCTTGTAATTTGAATATGTGTGTTTTGCATGGGAGTAGCAAGGTAGTTTCGGAAGATTTTGTGGGTATGCCTGTTCCTTCTGCATCGCTCGATCTGGAGGAATGTTTCTGGAGAATGATTGTGAGAGGCGAAGTGTGAGGTATAATAAAAGATCCACCATCCGATCCAGGGAGTGCACAGTTGTGGTAGATAGATTACGAGACCGTAGTATGGAAATTCTCTTATGATATTGTCGTAGGTTGTAGAATTTGTGTGCTAATGAATAAATCAAATAGTGAAAAGAAAGAGATTAGTGGCCTATTTCATTAAATTGTATGTTATCATAATGTCCCGAATTTGTATAAAAGCCGTTAAATCAAAGACAAAAAGTAAGTGTGGTATTGCCAGTGCGTAGTGTGCAGACAGAGTTCTATAGTCAGATGCGTGTTTCCGTTGCGTATTATTCATGCAGGAGGATAATTTGTAACAAAATCGTAAGATACGAGAATTCATGTTGCTAATCCACTCGCTTGGCAAACCACCCATCTTGCAGGCCTGACTGCTTGATGCCACAGTATGAGAAAGGCAAGTGGGTGCCTCTCACAGTTAATCTGAAAAATATAGAGACCGTTTATTAGAAAGGCGTCAAACGGTTTCTTATCTTTTCTAAAGATACGAATATATTGCTTTTGATTATGACGGACTCGGAAGTTAAAATTATTGAATCTTTCTACAATGACCTTACTGCCACAGATCCTGCATCCCTTATGACACTTTCTATTTACCACCGGACTGTTCCTCGCTAAGAGATCTAATTTTTGATTGCACTCATTTGCACTTCATGTGGGCTCCAGAACTAACTACCCAAAGTAATTTTCAGAGAGAGCATTCAGTAATGTTCCGGGTGACTCTTTTTCTGCCTTACATTGACTTTAAACATTTATT